>NW_012130118.1:1630567-1638255 GCF_000143395.1 Atta cephalotes | reverse complement strand
TATATATATATATATATATAAATATATATATATATATATAAAATTTAAAGTATAACGAGTGTACACTGGCTTTAGCTGGTGGTAACAGACCTTTAATTAAGATAGCTATTCAATTGGATGCACTAAATACTGATGCACATTAAAGCCATCATACAATTAATATGAAAATTATACAACCTTATTTATTGCGTGCCAAATACACTGAATGTAATAAATATGAGCGGGTAAGTACATAATTTGATAAGAAACCAGTGGTACTGTTACAACACCTACTAATAATTAAAAACAAACAAAAAATAATTCATGGAACAATATTTAGAATAATCAGAAAGCAAAAACAATAACATTAAGAAAAAGAAATAACAGTAATAATAATAATAACAAAAGATTATAATATTAACAAAGAAAAAAAAATAATATATATATATAACAAAGAAAAAAAAATATATATATATATATATTCACATATAGGATGTCCAGAACAATGCTTAAGAGGAGATTCCTTAGATCATTTTAAGACGAAAATTCTACTATCAAAATGTTTAAGCTATAATAACTATTGAATTATAATTGTTTAAAATTAACGAATCATATTGTTTAAAGTTGGCGCGCTCAGGAGCGACACAACGCAAGGTACTAAATGCGAAAACTTATCACTTTTATTAATATATGATTTTAGGATTATTTATGAATATAAGATTTTATTTATTATTTCCACAAATACATTGTAATAACATTGTGTGATAACATTTTTCTTTTTATAATAATATTTTTTATCTTTACATGATACGCAGAACACAATCTAATCAAATAACAGTTCTTTGAGCAATCTACTATCAATTTCATATTTTAATTAGCAGAAATTAGTAATTTTTTATGTAGAATCGTGTTGCTATTGTTAATACTCAATTAAAACTCATTCAAATACACTTTAAACATTTTACTTTAAAAATCCGGAGAAACTAGGAACTTATAAAATCACTATTGGAATTAAATCAGGTGATGATCTCGCTGGCCAGTATTGTGATCCATTGTGTCCTATCCATCTATTCAAATAAGTTGTATCTAAAAAACGTCGAACATTTTTAAATGTGTGCGTAGGTGTACCATCATGTTGAAAAATCATATTCTTTCTGAAGTGCAACGGAACATTCTCTAACAGAATCAATAAATGCTTGTTGCAGCATCCACTTATAAAAATTTCTTCTTTGTGCGTAATCCTGCGGCATCAAATGTACTTTTGTGTAGTGATACGCATGTAATTAATTTTTCTTTTTTTGTCTCTTCATTATGTATATTACGGACATAAAATTAATCGCATTATTGAAGCAGTTGCAAACATATCACCCGATATGATATTTAATGCGCAACAAAGTTTATTGAGATGCCAAGATTGTGCATAGATGTAAATAGAATACAATTCGAATATTTATTAATGTACATAATTCATTTTGTAAATTAATTGTTCTATATTAATTAATATTGATAATATTTAATTGATTAATTGTTCTTTATTTGTAAATTATTATTTATATTTATTAATTGTTTATAATTAGTAATAATTTATATACACATAAGTTCCTAGTTTCTCTGGATTCTTTTAATAAAATGTTTAAGGTTTATTTGAATGAGTTTTAATTGAATATTATAATAACAATAACAACATGATTCTACATAAAAAGTTATTAATTTCTGCTAGTTAAAATATGAAATTGATAGCAGATTGCTCAAAAACTGTATCTGATAGTCTGCGTTCTGTATCGTGTAAAAGTAAAAAATATTATTATAAAAAGAAAAATGTCACACAATGTTATTGTACAATGCATTTGTGGAAGTAATAGATAAAATCTTATATTCACGTATCAATCCTAAAATCAATATTAACAAAAAAAATGATAAGTTTTCGCATTTAGTACTTTGCGTTGTGCCACTCCTGAGCACGCCAACTTTAGAACAATATGATTAATTTTAAACACTTATAATACAAAAATTATTATAGCCCCAACATTTTAATATTAAAATTTTTGTCTCAAAATAATCTCAGGAATCTCCCCTAAGCGTTATTTGTCTCTTTTCTGGACACTATATATGTATATAAATAAAAAGAGTTATAATTAATAAAAGATACATTGCTCTCGGATGTCAAGAGACTGCAGAACAAGAGATAGGAAAAGATTGCAATATCAGAGATACAGAGTACTGGAAATATTAACATTTTATAGACGATAGAAACCGAGCGACGACATTGCAAAAAGAAGACAGGAAAGAGGAAGATCGGATGATGTATCATGTAAGATAGCATATTTGACAACATAGAAGAAAGCGACTTTAAACTTGACAGAACGATGTACAGGAAAAAATAAGAAATTTTAATATCGGGTAGGGTTAGGAGTTGTAAAAATTTGGAGTTAAAATGCAAGAGATTATGGAGATTCAAAGGAATGTTAAAATGAAGAAAATGATACATAAAACAACACAAATGAAGGATAAAGCATTGAGAGATTTTTAGCCAATTGGATTTTAATAAAAAGAAGAGATGCAATCATACTTGGATATTATAAGAAAAATAAAGATAGGAATTTTTTGGATACTCTGAATTGAATTTAACACTTGTTGGTTTAACACATTGGGATATAAACCACATCAGACAAGACAAATAATGAAATAATAAGGAGCTGAGATACAAGAAGCTTTTGTGAAGTTAATAGGATATGTAGAATTAAGGAAAACATTAAAAGGAGGAAGATAATACAGGGAAAGAAACATGCAATGATGAGCAAGGAAGATATTGAGGGATTTAGATGATGCGGCCCACTCGGCCGCATATCGCAGAAATTTATAATTTCGGTGGCCTTCAGATAGACAGAAAAAGAAAAAAATAATGATATCGTCAGCATATATAAACAACTTGAAGAGCTAAGATGAATGGAACTCAGATCATCAGTGGTGAATCACTGTAAATAGCAGAGATGTAAGATCAGATCCTTGAGGCAGCATCTGGATGGGACAATTCTGGATGGAATAGGAGATAAAGTAGAAAGAGAAGGACTTATTGGGAACAATTAATTAGGAAGGAAAGAACAAAGGGGAATAAATTATAATAACTAAATTTGGCAAGAAACAATTTATGATCGACAGTATCGACAGCCTTAAAAAATCGGGCCAATGTCACCGACGTCAGCAACACCTTGTCGGACAAGGAAATGTAACAATTCAGTCGTATTGTTCATGCTCTAGACTGGCAATATTAGGTATAATTAATGATGTTGAAGAAGGCTTTTAATTGCCTTAACAGATTTGCTTAAGGATGAAAAGATATTGAAATGTATGTTCAATGTACATATAAAATGGATTGAACATGAAATTCTCAATACGTTTTATTATGCTGTAAATGAAATCTCTATTTTATAAATTCAAAATATTTGCATTTTATTCTTATATAGATTAAATCAGTATTCAACGGCTTTAATGTACACTTGTGCACACTGTAATGCGTTCAATTGAATTTGCAAAAAGTTTACAGTATTTGTGTTATAATAAATGTTCTACAACTGTGATAATTAATAACTACCAATGTCAGTACATATTTCAAGCGAAATGAGTTGAAAGATTTAATATCTTGTTAAGAGAAATAGTAATAGATTCCTTTATTGAAATTATAAATTTTTCAATTATATCTATGTTTAAAAAAAATACATGAAAACGTATTTGGAAACTTCAAATAGTCAATAAGATATTTTTCACTTAGGAGAGAGACCTGTTTTTAGCTAAATGTCTTAAACATTTGACACAAATCTTTTATCTTTTTTTTTTAAATATGGAGAGAAAAAGAAAGAGATGAATTATGCAAGAAGTTCATCAGAAAAGAACAGATCTATTATCATAGTACTATGCTGATTGCAACTAAATAAAATGAATACGCTGAATATATTTAAATCCATGTAGGCACTAGTTACAACTTAAACACATATTGAAAATTATCCGACAGTAATTATTAAAGAAACAATGACACGACAATTTATATTTTATATACTAAAAGTATAATGTATATTGAAATACGTGTAACCATTAACTTTGAGCCTAGAGAGAAGAAGAATAACCAGTTTTATTTTCATGAATTATTCATACGTGGAAATAAAAATTCGTATTTTCCTCTCCGGACTTGCATTCGATTCTAAACATGACGAACATTAGTATCTATAGCATTTTCCGTTACACATGCAACCTTCACTAACGAAATTCAACACCGCGCAGATATAAATAGAAATCTGCGCAGGAAAGTATGGTCTATTAGAATTCAACTATAAACGGCAATCGCGAAAGTGTTGATACATTTGGCTATAGAGATGCTCTTTGGATAAGTCGTAGTCATAGGAAGTAAGAAAGAGTGGAAGGAAAGATACTTGTTCTATCATTTTTATCGCGTTTGTATTATCTCTGAGCAATATATTATGCTCCTTGCGAGCGTTGCAGTTTAATCGTTGCGGTTCATATCAACATCCAGCAGGCGCGTCGGTTTGGATTAAAGATATTCTTAAATCAAACATACTCTGATATTGACCTATTACGGAACAGAATGAAACTCGTGATCGGTGAAGGTAACGCGACAGATCACCTATCCTCTCCGTCAGTATGACCCGCGACTTCGTGGATCGCGCATGGTCTCTCGTAGAAAAAGAAAAAGAAAACAAAAGAGTATTAGAAACGGCGGGATGTACGTGTGTATCCAGTTGTTTCTATCTGCCTCTATCTGAAATAGACTGAAAATAACAAACACTGTGCCATAATCTGATATGAGAAAAATAGTTGATAAAAGCGAGTTGATATTGATCTATAATTGTGGCTTAAAATGCAACGTATTGTAAAATATTTCAGAGTACGCGCGTCAACGATGCGATAGAGCAAAATGGGACTTATTCTGCGGCAAAAGTGTGTGTTCGATGTCAAATTAATTCCAACGTAATTACAACATGACATAATTGCAACGTGACGTAATTACAACGTAATTTTTATTACAGCAAGGCGCTGCCAGTTATTGGTAAAACGCACAGTCAGCAACGATAGGAGCTGTTCTCATAAAGAGCTACTAACATTGCGTGGAAAGTTCGGAACGATTAAAAATCAAATTGCGGACTCCGACGCATCTAGAGCAGAGAAAGGACGAAGAGGAGGACCAGACCGCGAAGAATGTCATAGGCTTAACATCGATCAACGAGCCGACACAATATAGAAGAAGAATAATGCTTGACAAGATTATTGTGACACATAAAACGCAAGTTGAATTTATAGCATACCGGTAATGCTAATTAATAATCGGCTGCGATGGAATGTGTTGACCTTTTTAATTAGATTAAAAAAATACCTGAAACAATAATAAGCCATTAAATAAACGATTAAAGGAATAATAGCAATTAATTTAAATAAATAAACAAATAAGAAAATATTATAAGGGAAAAAATTAAGTAACGAGAAGCATAGAACAATTTGATTTTTTGATCTCTCGGAAAATGTATTCGTCGGCATTTATCAGTAAGACGTGTCTGGCGTTTCTATTCCTGCTGTACTTCATTGGAATGGATTTGTTACTTTATTTCCGAGTGCAGGACTACGATGTACGTCCATTCGTGAATGACACGCGAGCTTCATCGTATCGTTCGCCGATCTTGTGCGATCTAAATCCGATTTGCACAGTGACAGTGAAGGCCATGACATTGGATCACCCTAATCACTATGTTCTGAGTCCCCTGGCATCTCTAGTGGATTATTTACTAGGCATTAGTCGTTCCTGGATGTGGCTGACGCCAAACACCATCAGTGTTTCTCATGTAGCAGTGGCTGTAATCGGCGCCCGTTACATCACACGGAGTTCCCTCTTTTATAGACGGATAGGTGTTATTCTATTCCAAGTCAGAGCTTGGCTGGATGATCTGGACGGCCATGTGGCGAGGATGAGGCTTAACGTCAAAGGTGAGAGATCGGACGTCGGTTCTATCGGTTATCTCGTGGATGGCGTTTGTGACGGTCTCGGCTGCATTGCTCTCGCCGTCGCGGTATTCTTTTTCCTGAGGCGCAACTCTAATCACCGCGCCGGGTATGAGTTACTGCCCATCCGGACGTTATCGTCATTGTCGTCCCACAGTTCCGTTTCCTCCATCTCGTTCTGGAAATCACCACTGTACAACATGCTGATGGTGGGTCTTCACTTTTCCCTGACAAGCATCGCTTGGAACCGATATATATCCGTGTACCAGGATCTTCTAGAGACTGACATCTCTTCGACGATCAGCCGAGAGGATCTGTACGATAGACAAACTGTCGTTTTCAGAAGTTCCTCTTTCTGGGCTATTGCCCTCGCATGGAAGATCTTTAACTTTCACGCAATGATGGACTATTTTCTTCTGGCAATATTTTTGGATCGTATTTGGGAATACGTTAGACTCGCGTGGTGGCAGCTACCCACAGTGTTGTTTCTGCTTATCCTTATTAGCGAACTTCACTACACGTACACTTATGTGGAAATATTGTCTGTGAACGAGAGCTTACGATCCTCCTTATATGCATTTCCTAATGCATAAAGGTACAATTACATGCTCGACGCTCATTTTTAGCATTTTAGCGTCAAAACGGGCTACACATGGTTAAAATTGAAATATCGATCTATTTCGATCATATCTGTTTTGACACTAAAAATGAGCGTCAAACAGTGGAAAAGGTTCCTTTTAGAGTCTATTTTTTTTATTATAATTTTATATTTTACGTTCTTTTATATAATAGATGCTCGCGCGGCAGAAGAGGTCATTTCTTTCAATCATCTTGAATATCTATTTTTTCTTAAATGTGATTATATGATTATTATAAATATTAATGATCATACTATATACATTATTTTATTAAAAATAAAAATCAAGATAGATGCAGATATAGAAACAAAAAATTAAGTATTTGTAATTTCATGCGCGTTATCGCAATTTTCATTCTTTCATTCACAAATTATTTATATATTATTTATTATAAATCATTTGATATATTAATAAATAAATAAAAAATAAAAAATAATGTGTATCTCTGGTGTTATTTATATATGATGTTACATTATATTAAATAAATAAAACATACATACATTTATATGTATATAAATATAAAACTTATACACATAAAAATATAATATGTATAATAACGTAATATAAACAAGTACAATTAAGAAAAAGTTTTAATTTATATATAAATTTTTTTATATATGTAATATATGAAACATATATCGTTACAAGTTGCTTGTATTTTTAAGTTTTAAATAATAAAACTTTTAGATATATAATTTTACTTTTATACAAAATAACATGAAAAATATTCTAAATAAAAATCGAAATTCGTAAAATAACTATGCGCAACGCTCCAATCTTTTTTTTTTCTTATCGCTATACACAAGACAATGTTACATTTACGTCGAAGTAGGTCACTTATTGTCTGCAGATAGGCATTTTTATCTAATCCAAGCATGTTATCTAACTGCAGCATGAACGTATGCAAAAAGAACTGTTACGTGAACGTATGCAAAAAATATTATTAGATAACATGCGGTCAATGTCAATAGTTGCGATTGATATAAAGTTTCGTCAAATTTTACAACGCTAGAGAGAGAGAGAGAGAGAGAGAGAGAGAGAGAGAGAGAGAGAGAGAGAGAAGAAGAA
>NW_012130118.1:1555661-1630547 GCF_000143395.1 Atta cephalotes | reverse complement strand
GAGAGAGAGAGAGAGAGAGAGAGAGAGAGAGAGAGAGAGAATCTTGTATTATTTTTATAATGGAAATATGCAATAAAATATTTTTTATATAAATTAATCTCTGACGTATTTGTTCATTTGTTGTATTATTTTCCACTCAAAAATAAATCCTTCAGTATATAATAATATTTTTCAAAATTATATAAAAATATAACTTTTACTGTCTGCAAATTATATAATAATATATAAGAAATATTAATTTATTTACACACACGTACACATATGTAAATATTGAGTTCAATTAAAGAGAGTTTATTTTTACCAAAGAAAGTGTCTTCTGTATTTCCGCATGTGTGGAAGCACGAATGCGGCAGTGAATGCAAGAATATGACTTCGGCTGTTAGGCATAGCAATATTAGTGGATAATATTTAATTTGTTAATAAAATAATGTTTAGCAATATCTTTTTTTGTTCATCTTAATACATAATTTTTTTTATTAAATATTTATTATTAAAAATAAAGAAAATATTAAGAAGAGCTATGAGCCAATGAACAATTTTCAATATATGTTTATTGTAATAAATGTTTCGATCTTTTTATCAAATCATCATCATATATAAGTAGTTAAAGTGCAAATTATAATATCGGGAGTTCACTAGTGACACACATATAATTAACGTTTAATTCTTCGCTTATAAGTAATGTTTCACTAAAAATCGCATATTGCTGTATCAACTATGTTACTCATTGTAAAAAATTATTGCATTTTAACTACTGGACTTACATATATTGCATTTGAGATTAACGGAGCGTGTAATCTATCTACATTGTTTATTACTTCTCAAATCATATAACAAGAATATACATTGTACATAAGGATTAATGGAACAATTAAAGAAAAAACATGTTACACAAACTTCTAAATCTAGGTTCAATGGCCTGTTTTTGCGATTATTAATTAGATAGATAATTACGATTGGCGGTTTATAGAATTTTAATAACACTGAGACTGACCTGATAAAGAAGTCAAAACATTTGTTACAATAAACGTATATTGAAAATTGTTCATTGGCTCGTAACCCTTCTTAAATACTTTCTTTATTTTCAATTTATTGAGCCATATTATCTATTTTTATTAAATCCAATTTTTTATGGTGTAACATAACATACACATGTAAAATCTAATATGTTTTTGAAACAAATTAATATGATATTATGCATATAAACAATTTTTTACTTTTCAGTATCTTCTTGAAGCAGGATGGTGTGCAGATGGAAAAAAGATCGGCATTACGGAGCCAAGAAGAGTCGCGGTCACCTCTCTGGCAAATCGCGTGGCCGACGAACGTAATTGTATTTTAGGGACCACCGTCGGTTATTGCATACGCTTCGATGACTACACTGATGAAACAACTAGGATTAAGGTACAACACTGTAAATAGAAAATAAATAGAACGCAAAACACGACTTGTACTCAAAATATTATCTAATTTTACATTATGGAACATCATTAATGGTACAATAACTTTTCTGTTGTTATATCATAATGAAATAAGAAATAATGTCAGTATTTTTCTATATATATTTTATATTAATGCGTATATGTGTATATTATTTTGTTACGAAGCTAATCTATAAGCAATTCTATAAATTGCCTTTGTAGTACATGACAGAGGGTATTCTCCTAAGAGAATTAATGAGAGATCCATTATTAACAAGCTATTCGGTCATTATCCTGGATGAAGTGCACGAGAGGACTCTCTTGACTGATATTATAATGGGGCTGCTGAAAAAAATAATCAGGGTAAGTTCACTGATGTTATAACAAACATAACTTCCCTCACGCAGAACATAATAAATTGACGCCATCTTATAAACGGTTGCAGAAACGAAAGAGTTTGAGAATTATTGTATCGTCAGCGACAGTTGATGCGGAAGAACTTCGAGATTTCTTTAACGTAAATACGATGAAAGATTCGAATAAAAATAACGCGGTTATCATGAGCGTCGAGGGGCGATTGTATCCAGTGGATGTATTTTTTCTCAAAGGTACACACATATTTCACAGAGTCATGTTCGTGATTGAAATTATAACTCTCACTATTTAATTAAGATTGTATTGCATTGCAGAACCGGTGGCGAATTATATTAATGGTGTAGTAGACACAGCTCTAAAAATACATAATACGGAAGAATCGGGTGATATCCTAGCATTCCTCACAGGACTTGATGAAGTCGATCAAGCTGTATCTCTTTTATCGGAATACGCAAAGCTCATAAAGGATGATAAACGTGAGTAAGATAATCGAGGAGTTTTTCAAAAATAGAGAGCAGAGAGTACTTGGAATTTTTTAAATAGAAAAATTTCGAGGAGAAGACTCAATTCATAAGTTGTTAATTAATTCTTAATTCTCTCCTAAATGTGACATGCGCGCGCGCGCGCACGCACGCACACAGACACAGTACAGAGGATAGATCTTTTATTTTAATATTCTACTGCAAATATCTTTTTTCCTACTTTTTCCTACCAAAAAATGTTTCAGTAGTTTTAGCATTATTAACATTATTGTGATCTTAGGTAGTTATTATACGTATATTATAATAACTTTAATATATTTAATATATTTTTTGAAGAAATTTAAAACTTTAAGTTAAATAAATTATTTCTAGAGAAACTGCTTCCTTTGCCGATGTACGGATCGCTTTCGAACGCGGAACAGCTTAAGGTATTTTGGAGGGCTGCTAAAGACACTCGCAAAGTTATCATAGCGACAAATATCGCGGAAACGTCTATTACCATTCCAAATATTGTTTACGGTATGTTACCTACGATATATTAGTGTACTTTTTGTTCTTCTTAACATTTGATTTGACGACATTATGTAATCGAAATTTTGTAATGTGCAGTAATTGATTGCGGTTTTGTCAAGATACCTTGGTTTGAAGCGGAAACGCAGACGAATAGTCTCGTTATCGTGCCCATATCAAAAGCTTCTGCCAACCAACGAGCCGGTCGCGCAGGTCGCGTACGTACTGGAAAAATATTTAGGTAAAAGAGAAACAAATTATATGCTTTTTTATGTTTTCAGGAAGACTAATTATATATGTATATATAATTCTAATAATTATAAGATAGAACGGTAATGTACTCAGAAAATAATGTAGACAAAAAGTTCAAATTCAAGACATAAAACATTTATGCAAAATTTCTAAGATATATAAAAGATGTCTCGTGTCTCGATTTTGGATTTTGTGTGCATGGGTGCATGCGTACATGCGTGCGTGCGTGCGCGCGCGCGCGCGCGCGTGTGTATGTGTGTGTGTGTGTGTGTGTGTGTGTGTGTGTGTGTGTGTGTGTTATTTATATTATTTTCTATATTAGTTCTGAATAAAAATTATTGCATTATTAGTAAAATATTTTACGAATCTTATAATACATAGATTGTACACGGAAGAGGCTTATGCTGAATTGTTCGAAGCTATTTCACCGGAAATGCAGCGTTCAGATTTGGCGCCAGCGATACTGCAACTAAAGGCTCTGGGCATCGATAATGTATTGCGTTTCAATTTTCCATCCGCGCCGCCCAGCAAAAATCTAGTTGCGGGATTGGAATTGCTTTACACACTAGATGCGATCGACAGTAACGGAAATTTGACGATGCCATTAGGTCTTACGATGGCAGAAATACCGTTGGAACCGGTGCTAGCGAAATCCTTAATCACATCTGGTATATATAAGAATAAATATGCTAATAAATTTTTTAAATATATATATATATAGAAAAATGCAAAATTTCTTCATAAATCAGTGATATTTTTTTAAATCAAAGATTTTCAATCTCTAAATAAAATCTACGATAGTGATATATAATCATGCTTAATTACGACAGTAAATTTATAAATTTTTTGTTGATAGGTGAAATAGGATGTTCCGAAGAAATCACAACAATATTCGCCATGCTACAAGTTCAGAACGTTTTTATACAACCTGGCGGAGGGCAATCGGCTCTAAAAGCAAGAATAGCTCATCGCAAATTCGAAGTGGAAGAAGGAGATCTTCTTACCTTGTTGAATGTTTACACAGCTTTTGAACAGAATAAAACGCCCGCTTGGTGTCAGAAATATTTCCTTAATCACAAAGTTTTGCGGAGAGCTACGGAAATTCGCGTGCAGATGCATAAAATGCTGAAACACTTAGACATTCCATTGGTATCCTGCAATGGTGTAGTACTTTGAATTTAATTACAAATATAACTATATATAGTTTTGAATTGTAATAAATGGTAATTATTTTGATTGTTTCAGGGAATGTTCAACAAATTCTTAAGTGTCTGACTGCTGGTCTTTTTCCTAAAGCGGCGTATTTACATTATACAGGCACGTATAGGACGGTTCGGGGGAACAAGGATTTATACATTCATCCAAATAGTTGCTTATATACTTTAAAGCAGCCGCAATGGTAAATATAAAAAAAATTTTTTAATTAAAATTTTAAAATTTGTGTGCGTGCGTGCGTGCGTGCGTGCGTGCGTGCGTGCGTGCGTGCGTGCGTGCGTGCGTGCGTTTCTATACAGAATATCCCAGAAATGGAGTAGCAATGGCATTGGGTGGAAGGGGTCAAGGAAAACAAAAAAAATCTTATATCATTTTAAGATATTCGCTGTAGTTTTCGAATTAAAAAATAAAACATTTAAAATCCAATTACTTTAATTTTAAGCGAGGTTTAAAACTCTCTCCCTTTCTGTCTATCGGCTTTAAAAAAAGAAAGAGATAATTTAAGCTTCGCTTAAAGTCAAACTGACTTTGCAATCGGGCCTCTTTCACCAACCTTGGTTAAGTTTGATGGTTAAATGAATAGAGCTGAGACTCAGTTCCACAACTGACAAATAACTCATAACCAAGGTTCAACTTATTTATTATCTTTTTCCAATTTTAGAAAATTTTGGAAAAAATGAGAAACAAGATGAGCCTCGGTTAAGAGTTGTGAAACACACTAGGCCTGAACAAGTTTCATGTAATCGGTTAGTTTAACGAGGTTGGTGAAAGATACCTTAAGCCAATGTGCGGTGACACAGCGTCATGCGAATTCGTATCATGCCGCACGGCCCATTGCTCCTTAGTCGATCGTCAACGGCGGCTAACAACAACGTATGCGTAGAATGACGCATCGCTGTCTTACATGGCGGTCGTATGTTTTGTCACATTGCAGTTATGCTAAAAAGAAAAGGAAGGGAGGCAGGGCAAGAGGTAGTTTTATAATTGGAAAGAAGAAAGGATGGGGGAATAAGGAAGACAGATTAATTAGCAAAAAGTGGGAAGCAGTAATCAGAGTTAATGATTGATGGGGAAAAGATAGATACAGCAAGGATAAGATGATAATGAAGGTAGAGGTTTTGTAGAACTGATAACAGAGTATGGCAGATTCTGAATGGAAGATCAAGAGGCAACTGGGAGGAGGAATATACGTACGTAGGAGCAAGAAGTAGCTCGGTAATAGATTATGCGATGATAGATTAACGATAATATTTGCGATAGAATTGTAGAATTTAGGATCGATGCGAGAGTGGACTCAAATTACTGAGCCTGACATTAGAGGAAGGAACTGATATGAAGTTGGAAATGCGCGGAAGAGACCCGGAACGAAAAGAACAATGTCATCAAGGAAGAAGAAATTATCGTATGGAATAAAGAAATCATAGAAAGCTACAATAACACAGAGATGATAAATGATGAGAAAGATATGGATAAAGGCAAGAGAAATAATGAGGAAGAGATAAAAGCTATGTGGAGGAAAATTTAATTAAATTTAATTAAAATTGATTGTGTTCAACAATGTCGAAGAAGAAAATCAAAAAGAAGAAAAGGTACATAGGATACAACAACTGATACGATATTAGTTGCTTCAGGAAGAAGAGAATATGTAGGAAAAATGAAAAAGAGACGAGAAAAAATATTTGGAGAGGAGAAAAGAGCTCAGAAAATTATTGGAGAAAAAGCAAAAAGAAAAAAGGGAAGAAGAGGAGGAGAAATTAAAAAAATTGAAGAGGGAAGCAGACGTATGGAAATATATTAATAGAAAGAGAAGTAAGAAGATATGGAAAGAGAATAATAAAGAACGAGGAATGGAGGAAATATTTTAAGGAGCTATTGGATGGCACTGAAGTGAATGAAAATAAAGTACAGAACACCGGTCAGCTTTCTGAGCCAAAGAAAGAAGAAGAAAATGAAGAAAAAGGACTGAAGGTTGAAGAGATTGGTAGAGCGTTACGCAAGATGAAGAAGAAAAAGGCAGTAGAAATAGATGACTAGAAGCTCAGATATGCAGGTGAGGGTTTATGGAAAAGGCTAATGGAACTACAAAAAGTGAAGTATAGGCAAGATTGGAAGGAAAGTGTAATTGTCTCTCTGTACAAAAGAGGAGATGAGAAGAAGGTAATAAACTATCTCGATATAGTGTACGGCGTATAAAATATATGCAGAAGTAATAAGATATAGACTAAAAAAAGAGATGGAAACCAAAGATATGATTCCGGAAAGCTGGATTTAGAAGAGGAAGGTCAACAACGGATAATATTTTCATACTGATGCATTTGATGTAGAGGGAAAGAAATCAAGAAGAAGGAAAGAAAAAAAATATATATGATGTTTGCGAATTTAAAAGCTGCCTTTGATAAGATGGATAGAGGCAAACTTTAGGAGACTCTTAGAGGCAAGGGTGTAAGTGAATATTTGGTAAGAAAGAGAAGATGTATGATGAAACGAAGGTAAGGTCGAAGTAAGAATACAGAACAATGCAACAATTCAGAACAATGAAAGGAGTAAGGCAGGGTTTATGATGAGTTCATTGTTGTTCAATTTATATATTGCAGACATAGATAATGAATTAGAGAAAAGAGGAATAGGAGGAGTTAGATTAGGTAGGGATAGGATATGGTCGTTAGCATATGCGGATGACTTAGTTTTAGTAGCTTATAATAGGGAGACGTTACAGAATATGATGAGCACCTTCAAAAAATTTTTGGAAGGGAGGAAATTGGAGCTGTGCACAGAAAAGACGAAAATAATGGTGAAGAAGGAAAGAGAAATGAATAATAGAAAAAAAGGAAAGAGAAATGGAAATGGGGGAATAAGGAACTAGAAGAGATGCAGGAATTTAAATATTTGAGTTTTAATTTAAATACGAAAGAGATTATAAAAGGCATATTAAAGAAATAAAAAAAGAAAAATGATAACAAGAAAGGTATGAGGCTTAAGGGAAAAGCTATGCAGAAATGACTTTAGTAGAAAATGCTATTTAAATATTTGGTACAAAATGGCATATGGAATAAAATTATGAGGCTGGGAAAAAAAAGGCTAGAAAAGATAATGTTAGACTATGTCAGGTGGATTTTCAACTTAGATTTCTGCACCCCAAGGTATGTAATTATGAGAGAGTTGGTAATGGATAAACTCAAAGTAAGATGGGGATTGAGGGTAAGAAAATATGAGAAAAAGATTTAGATAATTTAGTCAGAGAGTGCTGGAAGAATAAACGAAGGAACTATGATTAAAACATTAGATGTGGAGAGAGAGGGTTATTATAATAGGAATGGGGAATCTAGGGAAGTAATGGGACATGGAAAAGTTTTGAAAAAGATTTAATAAGTAGGGAAAGAGATTTACAGGCAATGGGAAAGGGAAAGAATAGATAAGTTAAGATATAATAAAAGATATAAAGAGATAATATGGAGAATAGGGAATCAAATTATTTGAGGATGGAGAATATAGAATGGAAGAGAGAAGATAAGATAAGAATGTTATTTAAATTAAGATGCGGTAATTTAGAAGAGAAGAATAATTACTGACTGGGAATAGAGGAAGGAGGATGTCTTTTCTGTGATGAAAGCGAGGATAATCTGGATTATGTTAAAGAATGAGGAGACAAGAAATAATTTTGAAGAGTTGGAAAAGGATAAGGACGAGATTGTAAAGAAATTATGGAAAGAAGATTTGAATGAACTTAAAGGAAAAACGCTAATAAAACTATGGAAAGATAAAGAAAAGGAAATAATAAAAAGAAAGAAAAAGGAGAAAAGAAGGAAAAGATATAAATAGAGACTATTATAAAGATAAAGATAATGTAAAGATAAAGAATGAATATTTTGTAAGACTACAAGGCTATGGAATGTAGTATATTATAATTAATTATAGTCAGTTATAGGTAATAATAATAGACTATGATAGGGCTGTGATATACAGGGTGCGTTACGAAAATCCGGACAAATTTCAATTTAAATTTTCCGTTATATTGTGCCCCCGCCAGAGGTTATTGTTAGCGTCTAAGAAAGCGTGATGCTTCTAGTAAACAGTTATATTCTCAAAATGACCGCGATGTTGAAATCAAGTGCGGAGTATAATCGAAGAGCCGCGATCGTTGAAGGCCTTCATGCTGAGCGCTCAGCAACGGAAATAATTCGATTCTTTGGATACCCGAGATCAATCGTTTATGACGTGTCAAAACATACGACTTTAGAACTTCAACGAAGTTCTGTGTCAACGGAAGAATCACTCGAAAGAACGCACTGCGACGATCCCCACAGTCGTTGAAAGGGTTGAAGTGCTGATTTCGGATAACCAGGGCAATCGTTGCGAAAATTAGTATCGATTGTTGGTGTAAGCGAGCCAACAATGCGAATTGCCGAGGAGAACCTTCAATACAAATAGTACACATTAAAGATACGATAGTACGAAAGTATATTACAGATGCTCTCTGAGGCTGCCAGGATAAGTCAAATTATTCGCTTCGGCTTCTATTCTGGCCTCCCAACAGATTTACGTACGTAATAGTCCAAGAGAATTAAATCTGGGCTGTTGGGAGACCAGAATAGAAGCGAATAATTAATAGAGCGTAATTGAAATGGTTACAAACAAGTTTCTTATAATTTTTTGGCATCTCAATATGACATCATTAAAGACGCTATTGAAGCAGCGTTCGTTGACATGGAGCGCTACATTACAGTGCGTAAGAACACTTCAGACCAGAGAATAGAGGCCGTCATTCAAGCTAATGAGGGATATATAGAATAATTGTGTTTTATAGGGATCCCCCAAGTGCCATGTAAAAGGATTTTGTAATATTTAATTTTTCGTCAAAAACATTTTGTTTAAAGAAATTGTTCGATTTGTCCGGATTTTGATGGCGCACTCTGTAGAGATTATGTATAAAAGAGAATGTATAGTAATAGTTTAGGTTTATAGTTATAAGATAAATGTAGGAGAGGAATATAAGTGTGAATGAGTTAAGTACTTCTGTAAACCAAGTCCTCTTCTTGGCTGTATATGCTGAAGTTTCGCCACATCGCGCCTATACTATTCAAGAGTGTTATTTTAGCTCAAGTTTTTCTTACACATTTCTTATGGTTACAGATTACATTATTTAGCATGACTGAATATGTTTTAATACAATTAGACGACGTAATTAATTAGAACACTATACAAAGCGTTTGCTGATCGTCGCGATATCTTTTCGCTTGCTTTGATGTTGTACTTATGCTTCAAGACATACTGTTAGAAATATTTTTAAATTTCATTAACTCTTAAGTTATATAATTTGAACTTAATTTCATGACATTACATTAAATTTAATGTATTTATAATTAAAAAATATATTTGTGTACATGTACATAAAATTTAATGAAAATTTATGAAATTTAATATACTTTTCATAAAAATTTCATAAAATTTTTATTAAAAATACATTAAATTTCATAAATTTATCAATTTGTGTAAATTAATTTATCGAAACACATAAGACAACTATGCTAAACAGCGATGCATCATCTTTTCCCTCGCTGCGCTACCGTTGACTGGGCGCGAATCGTAATTCATGAATCCGCTACGAATTCACGTAGCGCGGCATCGCCGCCTACTAGATTGAACGTTTGATTTTTTAATTTGAAAACAGCGAATATCTCAAAATGATACAAGATTTTGTTTCCTTTGGCCTCTTCTATTCCCAATTCTATCCCATTTCTGGAACACTATAATTTCATTTTAGGTTACTATTTTGTGAAATTTTGCAAACAAACAAAACTTATATGAAAGACTTGACTGTCATTCAGCCAGAAATGTTGTTAGATGCGGCACCACATTTTTACGAGAGAACGTCTCTTGAATCTGTTTAAAATTAATAATTTAAGAATAAAAATTTTATAACTATAATGCTCGGCATTTTGATTTAATATCTCTCTTCCTCCTCTCTTTCTTTCTCTCTTCCTCTCTCTCTCTCACTTCATTCGGCCTAGAGTCTCTATAGAGAATCGCGTCAATAGTTGCGTTTAGTAGACACAAGATATGTTCGGCAATATAAATCTGAGATGCGAGCTAGCAGCGAGCTTGATCACATGATCTTCGAGCAATCCGAGTGCCAAGAATTAATTTCGAACGTTACAGAGCTGTAAACTGTCCTTTAAGATTAGACTATAAAATGAAATTATTTATTTTTATGAATAAATAAAAATACCCTATTAATTGAAAATTTTTTTCGCTTTACTAGAAACTGATAATAATTTTATATATTAAAAATAGATCGTCACATATGAATATAACAGACCCATATGCAAAGTGTTTTCTTAAAAAAAAAATACTCAGCGTTGGAACAGATACCGTTCCATTAAAAGATATAGGCATAGGTATTACGTAGAAAATGTATTTAGGTATAAGTACAGATACATTTTTTTATAATTACCTAAGTACTCAGGCAGCACAATAATCTTTTAAAAATATGTATATTTAAAACGTACATGTTGGACATTTTGGACATATTAAAAATCCAGATTAGATCCATGGATATTTAAAAAATATTTTAAAGACATCCAGTTATCATTTTGAATTTCTTAAAAACATTTTAGATCGCAATGGATAAAACTGGACTAAATATATAATAAACAAATTTTAAATCAAAACAATCAAAACAAAATAATTCTTATATGAGCATTATTATTGATTAATATTTTATTCCAGAATACATCATAAAATTTTGATTAAAAAAAACGTTTTTCTCTGAATTCGAACTAATTTTTCATAGTGCTTTGAAACGGTCACCCATCCAGTTGCGTACTACCATTTATCCTTGACTTCTGAAATCTAGAATATGGAAACCGCTGCATTTCGATGATCCACGAATATCTATATAATCATGGATATAGTTACATCTGTTCAATATGGACTTGATAGAAATTTGTGCAGTTCAACTAAACATCCAGTTATTGTCTAATATTTAAAGCTCCTAACTATTCAACCAAGAACTCTGCGTTGACGTTGGCGACACAGAATCGGCAGTCTGGCGAAACAGTAGCCACACACTTAAGCTCATGTCCATGTGCTCGCCTACGGCACGCCAAGAGTGAACAAGATAGCGAACTCCTTTTCATACTAATCACTTGTTTCAAGCGATCGAAAATGCTTTTTCGGCAATCTCGGCCGCTCGACGGCCCTAAGCATCAATAAGGGGGGCATTCTAAATAACATTTAAGTTTTAATAAATTGCAGTAATAGTATACCTCTCCCATTAATTCAGAATAGTATAAATCATGTTAAAACGCAACAATTTACAAGATATTTAATTGTTTACGATTTTTCATGCGCAATATATAGTATACCTCTCCTTCATAAACTCGAGTAATAAGAATAGTTCAATAGAAATAGAATTTTACCGGAAAAAAATTATAAACCAGCATTTCTCTTTACGAAAGGCTATCAGAAAAGAAATGCGTATGTTTGAGACTCAAGACTTGTGAAGAAAGTATGCGAAAAAAATCGAATAGTTGTAAAAAGTACGTTTTTCGCTTATAAAACGAAAGATATTGATTGTATGGAAAAAAATTCGATATAAAAAAATGTAGGTATTCGAAATACAAAATGAGATATAGAACATTAAAATCGATTTAGTTCAATAGAAAAAAAATTAAAAAACACCGAAAAAGGTCTTTTTCATTCGCTCTGTGTTTATTGAGAAAAATGTAGCCCTTGTAATGACGAACAAATCTAGTCTTGAAATGTTCATTAATTTTTGCTATTTGTTCACTAAAAACCTGTCTGCGGAAAATAATTTCTTCATCTTTGAGCAGTCGCACAGGAATTTTGCTTCTTCAAGAGTTGCACTATCATGTACACTTAATAACAAAATGATTTTTTGCAGTTAAACTATTATAAAACGACTTTAAAAAGTGGTATCTTTTTCCATATAAAAAAATGATGAAATGGAAAATAATTTTAATATGCACCATATCACATAGCCGCGTGAAGCATTCGAAATCTAACATTTTTCTACGAATTTAAAAAAAATGATGATACCCTCCGATTATTAGGAGCTGAGATAATAATTTTTTTTCAAAAAATCACTGGCTCTAGTTTTTAAGATTGAGAATTTCGCCTGGCATCAATTTGTCAAGAAAGAATTGAATTTGCTGTTAAAAAAATCTCGAATTGTAAATGAAATGAAATTTTTAGAAAATTTTTTTCTTTCTTGAATTTTTATTTTTTCGGTTTATTGTTAAAAAATTAAAATAAAATGTTTGAGTATGGAACGCATATCTGATTAACAAATTTAAGTCACAGCTATGTTTCTTTATTTAAGTGCCGTAAAAAGTGTATAAACGTAATTTTATAATAATAAATCGAAAAAGTAAAAATTCAAGAAACAAAAAACTAAAAATTTCATGATTACAATTACTTTAGATTACAATTCAAGAAACATTTGGTTAAGCTATTTGTTTTTATCTCGTCGAGTTATCTCAGATTTTAAAAAAATCAAGTTTTCATGTATTGCTGAGAAAATATAAATTTAGCAAATTTTAACACACAATCAAATATGCGCGAATCGCCGAGCGGACCAATCTTCCCCATACGACTGCGCGCCGGCTTTCCTCCAAGGTTGCTTTGTTTAAAACTTTTTTTTAAACAAAAATGTTATTTTTTTTTAATGTGTTTTTAATGTGTTTTTAATATTATTTAGTAGAGGAGAAGATGATACTCTAGTTATATTTTACGATAACTTGATTAATAATGAATATTTAAGTTTAAAACTTGACAATTACATTCATTACAATGTTATTGAATCGATTCTGGACTCAAAATTATGAAATATTTATTACTTACTAGGATCGCTATTCATAAAAATAGGACAACAGTGCATAATGGCGAATCGAAGAGAAACATGGATGATAATATAGCCTTCCAAAAAAAAGTCTTAAAAAGTTAATTTTGTTTAGAAAACAGTAGTTTGGTTATAAAATTAAAAAAAAGTAGAATGTATTGCTGAATATATGCATGTATATACATACACATGTATACATATAACTTTATGTATATAGGGTATTTGAAAAATAATGATAAATCTTTCATGGGGGCAGAATGGACTAAACTGAGAAGAAAAGTCTTCTATAATTTAGCAATAATTAACAAGATATTATTGATAAAAATTGCCGAAAATTGGTCTTTAATAATTTTTCATTTGAATACTATCAACTTTACAGAAAAACTACAAGAGACAACTGTTAATTTTTTTTTCAGCTCTAAGAATTTTTTAAGAATTTTTTAATATCGTATTTTTTTATATTGGTAAAAATGAGAAAATTTAGTACTAAAAAGTTGATAAAAAATTCTGAAAAAATTCGTAGAGTTCTATGAGAAGAAAATAAACAATTTTTGTTTTTTGCAGTTTTTCTGTAAAGTTGATAGTATTTAAGTAAAAATTATTGAAGTCAATAATTTTTACTCAAATACTAATTTTCGTCAATTTTTAGCAATTAATAATCTTATATAACTATTACGAAAATTGCAAAATGATGGAATACTTTTCTTCTCGATTTAGTCCATTCTGCCCCTATGCGAAAGATTTATCTTTATTTTCCAAACACCCTGTATATAAACAGCTTGGCAGCTTATAAAAATCTATATATCGTAAATTATAGATTAATATTAGAACTACAAATTCTAATATTAATCTATAATTAGTTCAAGGAATATTATTTTGAAATAAAAATCTCAAAAAAAAGCCGCGAGTATAATGTGCATAAAGAACCCTCCCCCCCACATTAGCAAAATGCCATGCTATTATTTAAATTTTAATTTAAAATATATACAGTCAAATAAAATGTTAAATAGCAAACAACACATTCAAATATACATATATTTATGTGATAATATGCTCAAATTTAAAAAAAATGAGGAAATAGGTGTAATTAAATACTAAAATGTACCTTAGAAATGTTTCAAAATAAAAATGCGTTTTAATAAAATATAATAAATATATGTTTAAAGGGTGGTTTTTTGTTTTAAACATTTTTTTCTAAAGCTATTTAAAACATATATAAAACATGTTTTAAACAAAAAAACTGAATGTTTTATTTTTTTTTTTAAATACATTTTTTATCAATCTTGCTTCCTTCACTGCCTCGCTCGCGTTCTTCAACTTTCCAATGGTTTTAAACAAACTTTCGGTAGTAAAAAATTCGAGTTTTTCAACAAAAATTAAATTCTTCCTTGACAAATTGGTGCCGATCGAACTCTTAATCTTAAAAACTAGAGCCATAGTGATTTATTGAAAAAAAATTATTATTTCGACTTCTAATAATCGGAAGGTAATCTTTTTTTTTTAAATTCGTAGAAAAATGTCAAATTTCGAATACTTCACATGGCTATTTGATATGATGCATATTAATGAAATTATTTCCGTTTTTTATGCGGAAAAAGATACCCACTTTTTAAAATCGTTTTATAATAGTTTAACTGCAAAAAAATCGTTGTTATTAAGTGTACGTGATAAATGTATATGCAACTCTTGAAAAAGCAAAATCCCTGTAAATTGCGACTGCTCAGATACAGAAATTAAGTTTTCCGTAGACAGATTTTTAATGAACAAATGGCTTTTTGCAAAAATTAATGAACATTTTCAAGCTTGTTCAGAAGTAAATTTGTTCGTCATTACGAGGGCTACATTTTACGAGAATTTCAAAGCTTTGCGTTTAAATCTCAATGAACAGACAGCGAGTGAAAAAAAGATTTTTTTCGGTGTTTTTTAATTTTTTTTCTACTGAACTAATAGATCGATCTTAATGTTCCACGTCTCATTTTGTAATTATTTCGAATACATACATTTTTTTATATCAATTTTTTTTCATACAATCAATATTTTTCATTTTATGTTTTTCAATCATTAAATGAAAAATGCTTTTTGCAATTATTCGATTTTTTTTCGCATATTTTCTTCACAAGTCTCGAATATACGCATTTCTTTTCTGATGATCTTTCGAGACTTTCTTTTTTGAAAAGAAATGCTGATTATAATTTTTTTCTGGTAAAATTCTACTTCTATTAAACTATTCTTGCTACTCGAGTTTATGAAGGAGAGGTATATATTAGGAAAGTATATGGGAAAAAGTTCGTGGCATTTTTCCTGTTAGATGTAACGGGAAAAACGCCACGAACTTTCTCTCACACCTAATATTATGTAATGTGCATGAAAGTAAACAATTAAATATCTCGTAAATATTGCGTTTTAACATGATTTATATTATTCTGGATTAAGGAGAGGGATACACTATTACTACAATTTATTAAAACTTATATGTTATTTAGGATGCCCCCCCTCCTCTCTCCCCAGTCTCTTATTAATGCCTAGAGCCGCTGAGCGGCCGAGAAATCATTTTCAGACAGCGAGCTTCTTCTCCACTAGTAACTTGAAACAAGTTACTAGTGGAGAAGAAGCTCGCTGTCTCATTCACTCTCGGCGCACCGCAGGCGAGCTGACGGACATAGGCTCGTCTTGTGTGTGTTACAGCGCCGCACCACGATAAATGGCCGAATTTATAAGCGTGGAAAAGTGACGTTTTGACGACGAAATTTATGCGTGCCATTTCGTTATTATTTGCCTAATTGTGAAAATGTGACTTGTACTTCACTTGTAATGTGATTCTCGTACTTATCAAAGTCATAATTATCGATGAAAACTAAAGTTATCTTGGAATTTTATAAGTAAAAGCATATATTTTACTCATTTTAATAGCTGTCGGACCGTATGTTTCTGCCCGAATATAGACTTATTTTACATGCTTTTTACGACTACTGACTATGAAGGAAAGAAAGGGCAATTTTCATCGATTTTTACAGTGTTTTAAAGTGATCTCGTCATTTCATTTCATCCAAATTGTCTTTATTTAAAAATGGCACGCAACATAAATTACATGTCATTCCTCGCTTCTAACGTCACGATTCCAACATGGCCGCCGCGACTAGTCAGAAACCTTAATCTTAATATTATAACGACTATTTTCAGATTAAGAAATCATACGCTATACTTCACAGTACCAATTATCATGTATAATCTCGTCTTCGACTAGAAATCTCCACAGTCTCTCCTATCGATAATAATATGCCATGTTGATATGATATGAGTACCAACCATTGTGTATCATAATGTACTTAACAGTATACTTTTGTGTCATTGAAAATTTTCAACACAACACATGTACAGATGTCCTAGGAATGTCCATAGGATGTTCAGAAGACATCCGTACATACTACAAACAAAAGTAAAACTCCTCGTGCGATCTTAAAAAAATTTTCACTTGTCAAGTCAACGAAAACAACACATCGCGAGCAGATTTAGAAAATTTTTTACATGAGATGAACATTTTTAAAATGTCCAAATGTGAACATATTTTATACGTTGCGTAACGTACGTTTTTAAATTTGTACTAAGTCCATGGACGTTTCGGACTAAATAAAAACCAGATTTGGATGTCCAATAGACGTTGTGTGCTGGGTATAGATATAGATATAAGAAAAAAGTAAGTAAAGAAAAAAGTAAGTAAAATTTAAGTACAAAGTATTTAAAAAAAAGGAAAAAAGAAAAATAAGGGAAATAGGAAAAAATAGAGAAAACAAGAAGAGGAAAAGAGGTAAAGAGCGTAAAATGTTATATTTTATTTGTTTTAACATATAAAAGAATGTCTCGAAAATTTAAGTCGAAAACAACAAGCTGCGTTCATATATAGGAGGTTCCCGACCTACGAGATAATTTCTTGAGCGGGTACACTGAGAGAAATGATTTTGTTATTGGAACAAATCAAGAGAAAACAAATGTGATATTTGTTAAGAAAATGATCGATTAGTTTTTATTGCAAATTAGTTATTTCTCATTGTAACAAATAATCAATAGTATCATCAGTTAGCAAATAAAAAGCTCATATATGTCATAGGATGTTCCGCGACTTCTCCAACCGCCCACAGGAAGGTAGATAGGACGAAATAAATATAAAAGTTTAGCGATATTCGTAATAATAATCGAGATATTAATGTTTGCATTAATATCTCGATTATTATTTGTATTAATGAACAATAGCCCGACCCACTTTTTCAAACATAGGGTGCGCGTTAGAGAAGTAAGAGAGGAAGCGCGCCGTTGCTTAGTTATATTTTGAGCGGCCGGAATATTTCTATCGGCGCGCTCACAATTGCAAACATTAATATCTCGATTATTATTACAAATATCGCTAAACTTTTTTATTATTTCGATCCTATTACCTTTCTGTGGATTGGAGAAGTTTCGCGGGACACCCTGTACACATAGAAGTCGTAGACAATGGGTAGGATCTCAAATCATAAGAAATTGACCAATTCTAGTCGAGTATTCACCCTACATTTGCCTGTAACTGGTCAGTTTCCCTCGACTTAAGATCCTACGATCATCTATAGATTTGTTCGCGTATTTGTTTCGCGTGTTTCAACACATTCCAATATGCTCCTATCATAGCTCTTACTGACTCCAACGCGCTTGATAGAGTAAATAGGAGCTATATTGGAGCATGTAGGAGCTTGCGCGAACAAACTTTATGCTTTCTAGGATAAACGATCCTAAAGTCTATCCAAAAGATAAGTTAGGTTCTATTAGGTCGTCCGAAAAGTTCGTGCCGATTAAAATTTAAATTTTAGTATACATTTAATAAATTAAAATTTTCTGCGTTTCATTTTCCTTCAACATCGGCGAATATATAATTTTGCTTCTATTACTAATAATTAATTGGTATAGCAGATTAGTAGCAATCACAACAATTTTGTTGTCATATATTTACCACACTTGTTAAAGATATTGGTGACTTGTTAAATTAACAAAATCTTTTCTCTCATTGTCAGTGTAGAACGGACTAAACTAAGTCGAAAAGTCCTTTATCATTTTGCAATTTTCGCAATACTTTAGGAGATATTAATTTCTAAAGATCAAATGAGCACATATCCGTGCGGATTATCATCAAAACTACGCCTATCAGTCGATTATCGCGCGAGAACTACTTGATAGGCGCGCGCTAAGCGCCATAACTCAAACAGCGCGCCACAAGCACTTACACCTCGCACAACAAGTAATCGCGACCAATGGATGTATACTTGATGTAATCTGCGCGGATGCTCATTAAGTCCGAATCCTTAAGCCCATTCTATAATGGGCAGTAAGTCCACAGCGGATTAAAGGTTCACAGAAGTGACAGACCAAATCCGATTTGACATTGGAGACCACACATGATGATACGTGAGGCCCTTGAAGCTCTGGATTCAGGGCTGCCAACATCAGATAATATAATCTTTATCTTCTTAAATGGATGTATTCATATACATACGAACACTAATATAGTTCCTGCGAAAGCGAACGAGATAGCAAAAGAGAGCGAGAGCCCGACGCTCTACAAGCGATCGAAGACCGAAAGTGATTTCGGCCGCTTGATGTATATTAGTATAAGGGCATTCAAGATAAAGGTTTCAATAAATTTTAGTAATCATATACCTTTCCCATTAATGTATAATAGCAAAATTGTTTTCAAAACACGATAGTTTACAAGGTATTAATTATTTACAATTTTCCATGCGCGTTATACACGTTCATAAACATGTAAGAACTCTGCGTGATCGTGTGCGTAAGATGCGAGATCAATAAACAATAACTCGAGATCCCACGTTCTTTTTTTGCTTTTTTTCACATATTTTTTCTAAAAAAAGTTATTAATAAACATATTAGGGCGAACATATTTTTATATAATTATTGAATTTATATGTACACTTTAAAAAATTTAAACCAACAACCAAAATATAGTCAAATGTTAGAATGAATATAAATAAAATTATTGAAATCATATCAGAGGACACTATACTAATATAAATAAATAATACTAATATAAATAAATAATATAAATAAATAAGGAGGATACTAATATAAATAAATAAATTAAATCTTCATTGTGTCAGTGAAAAAAAAATTCAAACAAACTACTTCTTTGTTCAAATGCAAAAAAAATGGAATCATGAATTAAAATTTTTATAATTATATAAAATATAGTTATATAAAATCAATTGATGTACCAAAATTAAATGTCCTGAAGTACACCTATATATATAAAAAAATAAATTAATTATAAGAAAATTCAATTTAATAACAGATTTTATGAAAACAACATATTCAAATAGACCAAACAGTAAAAATGCTTCGTGTCAGAGTAATTCCAAATTTAAAACTCTTAATATTTTAGTAGTAAAATAAATAGGGGAGGAGAGAGAGAGAGAGAGAGAGAATATGAATTTTACAATGAAAATAAATTCATCAGAATGCTCGTTTTCTTTTCAATATAATAATTCTAGTCTTAATTTTTATACTTTGTATTGTAAAAAAACGTCGTGTGTCTTCCTAAGACACAGTGCAAGACAGTGATCATGTTATCCTTGTCGAATAACAAGGATAAAATATACTATATCACACCGTATATCTACTTAAGATTTGATGAAAATTCTTTCTGGCCTTTTATAACAGAAAGCAATAAGAAACAAGGGCCACTGCGAATTATGAATTTTTGCATATGCATATCTTTGCGTATATGTATGTAAATGTTATTTTATAACTATGCATACATTGTAAATACATATGTATAAAAAAAATATTCTATACAAATATTCTATACAAATTAATGTTTCTTGTATAATAAATAGTAGCAATAGTATCTAATTAATAGTAGCAATATGATCTAATATTAATATTTTCAAGCAATTAAATACGATAGTGTATAATCGAGCTTTAAAGGAAATTATAATTATAAAATATTAAATTTTATTTTAAAAGAATAAATGGACGTTTCAGATCCTTCTACAGCAAATAAATTACTTTTTCATGGCCATCTCCCCCAAATATATTAAAATATTAATATATTAAAATATTGATATTTTAAATGTTCTTTATTTGTCTTTACAAAAAATTTAATGATTTTGTGTATATACAAATTAATAAAATATCGTAAAAGAATTTGTATAATTAACATGACTATTGAATTATTAATTTTTTAGGCGAATTAAAATTTCTACCAGACAGATTAAACATCAATTGTTACAATTAATCATTTAACAGGTTACAAATCTACATATTTACATAATCAGTATTTGTAATAATAATTATTTATTATATTTTACACAGTTATATTAGTAAAATTAAAGAGAGATCATTATATGCTAGCACTTTTTTAGAAATTTATGAAAACGCAATATAAAAAGTATTTTCTTCAATGACTTTACAAATAACGAATTGAAAACGTAAAAATTAATTAATTTTTTATTTTATTCTCCCAGACAGCACAGAATATTTATAAAATATTTTATAAATACTCTATACTGGATAGTCGAATAAACTCTTAAAATAAATATTAATATTAAAATAATAATAGAAGTATTCTCTCTTTCTCCTGTCTCTTTCTCCTGATCTCTTTTTTCCTTAATTTTGATATAAAAATATAAATAAATATATTATATAAAGTAATACAATTTTAAGATTAAATAAATTCTTTATCTCCGATGGAACCAACGTTAATTTAATTTTAAGCGAGGCTTAAAACTCTCTTTCCTATCTCTTTTCGATTTTCAAACGAGATAGAGAGTTTTAAGTTTCGCTTAAAATCAAAGTAACATTGGTGCAATCGGACTTAGTACAAAAATTTTTAATTAAAACCTGTTTTAATAATTTATTAATTTAATAATAACTTCTTCATACATTACATACCCAAATGTTGATTAATTAATTCATGTTTAATTTGGTTTATACTATGCTTTCATTGCAATATTTGCTTTCATATAAAATATTAGCTTTTTATCTCGCTACATGTGCTTTTATTTATGTGTTGAGATAAAAAGTCATTCTCTTGATATTGAAATTATTTTCACAAATAAAACAATTTTTAAATAGAAATTAAAATTGAGAAATTCGAAGACATTATTGCTATTTCTGTTATTTCATCTTCTATTTATTAGATGTAAAACAAGAAGCATGCTAAGAAAGAGATAAAATAAAATAGTTGATTTCACCATCTAACTTTATATAAGGTAATTATAAATACTTTAACTCATGATTCCAATTTTTCTCGCTTTTCAACAAAGTTTAGGCTCGATTTGAACTTAGTTTTTACTAATCACTAACATAATGAAGATTTAATAAATTAATTTATTTATATATTGTGTCCAATGTCTGATATGGTTTTAGTAATTTTATCTATATTCTTTCTAACGTTTGATTATGTATTGGTTGTTGGTTTAAAACTTTTAAAAGTACACTTAAAAGTATATTAAAAGTACGAATAAATTCAATAATTATATAAAAATATACTTGTCCTAATATGTTTATTAATAACTTTATTTCAGAAAAAAATATGTGAAAATAGAAAAAAAACGTAGAATTAGAACGTGGGATCTCCAGCATACTGATCTCATCTTATGCACACAATCACATGAAATTCTTACAGACTGTGTTCATAAACGCAGTATACCATAACTCCCATAAACAATCGTAAATAATTAATATAATCTCATAAACTTGCGTTTTGAAATTTTTGCTATTATACATTAATGAGAAAGGTATATGATTACTAAAATTTATTAAAATTTATTTCGAATGCCTTTATACTGATATATACCGAGCGGCCGAAATCGCTGAGAAAGGATTTTCGGTCGTTTCTACCAAGCGCGACAGATCGAAAGAGGTTTTTTTCAACAGGTCATACTGTCTAGTTTGTTCTTGGTACGCCGAACTTCGAAGGCGAGAATTGTCAATGCCGAGAAAGAACACATCTATTACTTTTCTTTGTTCAACTCAATGTGAAGAATTTGCCTATGATCAGTTGTAGTAACGTTCTGGTGTCTTAGATTATATATGCTCATTTTTCTTCTTGAAGAAATATTATTTCTTTATGAAACCTGTTAGGATTTGTTTTTTATATTACTAGAAAGGTTCGTACAGAATCGGATTTTGCAAATTGATTCTTGAAAATTTTTTAAAATAAAATTATGTACACCTTAATTGCACTATAGTGCACATATAGCACATCGGAAGAAATATCAGAACATTTTTATTATGTCTTTTTTTACAAAAATGAAGTTTTATACGAATCTTCAAGAGCCTTTTCTGATAATGAATATTGCAATTAAAACGCGATTCATCCAGTATTTTTAGTCGTAATTTCGATATAAAAAAATTCATCTTCGACTAGAGGTCTCTACAAGTTTCTTTTGTCGACCCTTAAGAAGTAAGCATAGAAATCAACCAATCATAGTCGAATGTGAGAAGGATAATCAACTATGATTAGTCGATTTCTATGCCTACTCTTTAATTCACTATTATTACTGCCCATTGTAGAATGGGCTTTAGCCCTAAATCATGTTTAAGAAGTGAAACACTCCTTTGAAAAAAAAACGGTATTTTTTTTCGAGTTAAATATCATCAAAAGTATAAAAGAAGGAAAAAAATTTTTTAAACAAAAGTTATATGGTTTCAAAAGTATTTCAATGTTGTGAAGAAAAAAATTTTTTAAAATTTTTTTTGTTAACAATTCCCTAACAGCACAAAGTCAACTCTAAGTTGACTCTGAGTCTTTCTGAGATGTCTGAAAAACGGACATCCATAAGTCGACTTTAGATGATTTGGAGACGACTTTAAGTCATACAATGTCCCACTTAAAGATGACTGTAAGTCGACTTTAAGGCAACCATCATAGAATATTCTAGGATGTAGCGCGCATGCGCACCTTGCAATGGCGAAAATATTTAAATTGGGAAAATCTATTTCTAGGTTATGTTTTTCTTACGGCATTTTTCGTTGGCTGTACCCATCCAGTGTTTCTATAAGAACGTGTTCAAATTTGCACTGCCTCCGTGCAAATATATATAATATATAATTTTAACAGTACATACTCTTATAGAAACACTCCTGCACAGTTCCAAAAAAAAATACCATTAGACTATTATTTATAAAAATCAGTAAATTATTACTCTAAAAAATATATAGATATTTATTATTTGTATTAGGTGTACAACTTTGCTTCCGCCATTTTCCTATAGATGGCTTTAGTGGTAAGTGGTGGTCGAAATAAATAGATCATAGACGTCATACAATAAACTTGGGCATCTGTCAACATAACCCCATAGAAACATTAGTCGATTTGTGTCTGCATCATAAAATTATTCTCGATTGAAAATATCAGTTTACGAGTCAAATTCTCGTCATTTGCGGGAGGTTTTAATTTTTTGCTTCAATATGAAGAAATCTGCGGCTGAGGCTCATCGAATGCTCTCAAATACTTACGGTGAAGCCGCTATTAGTGAAAGAACGTGTCGTGAGTGGTTTCAACGCTTCAAGAACGATGATTTTGACGTCCAAGGTCATGCTCTGTATTTGGTGGGACCAGCTCGGCGTAGTGTATTATGAACTGTTAAAACCGACTGAAACAATCACAGGCGATCGGTATCGAACGCAATTGATGCGTTTGAGCTGAGCATTGAAAGACAAACGGCCGCAATACAATGAGAGACACGATAAAGTGATTTTGCAGCATGACAATGCTCGACCCCATGTTGCGAAAGTGGTCAAGACATACTTGGAAACGTTGAAATGGGAAGTCCTACCCCATCCGCCGTATTCTCCAGACGTTGCTCCCTCTGACTATCACTTTCGATCAATGGCATACGGCCATTGGCTGATTGACCAGCACTTCCGGTCTTATGAAGAAGTAAAAAATTGGATCGATTCGTGGATAACCTCAAAAGATGACCAGTTTTTTCGCGGGATTCGTACGCTACCTGAAAGATGGGAGAAAGTAGTGGCCAGCAATGGACAATACTTTGAATCATAAATGTATAACTAATTTTTTACAATAAAGCCTCGAATTTCGGAAAAAAAACGGCGGAAACAAAGTTGTACTCCTAATATTATCATAGCATGTTACATTTATATATTTTATATATTGTTTATACTAATATGTTTATAAATACTGTTTATTTTATTTTGTAACGCTTCTTATTCTGTCACCTGACAGAAATCCTACGGAACCATTTTTTGATAGCTTCTTCTTCGGCAAACGTCGAATCTGGTAACTGTTTCATCACCGAGTCTGAAATATGTACAAGAATTGCATTAATAAAAGAATTGCATTAATAAAAATAAAAATATAAAATAATATTTATAAATATAAATTTTATAAACAAACCAATTAAATATAAGGCAATAAGTTTGTTCTGATTGATTACACTTTTCCACTTTTACATCAATGCAAATTTTTTTTTTAAATAATCAATGAGAACTTGCACGTTTCAAACAAGTGTTAAAGTGTGGATAGAGCACTATAATATAAGTATTCGCCATTTTTAGTTTCCTTTTTCCACTCTTTGTTTTCTCTTCAATCTTCAATCTTCTTTCTTCTCTCTTCAATCTTCTCAGCTTAGCAGCGGAGTGGAGAGAGAGCAAGAGATTAAGAAAAGGAGCAAAAAAGTGACAAAAGGACTAAAAATAGCGGATGCGAATCAAGCTATATGTTCCAAAATTATCTATTAGCATCGACGAGGTATTAAGACGGCTAGGATGTATTAGTGGACATTTATCTGATATCAGAAATAGTAAACATCTTACAATCTAATTTTGAATATAATTTTCGCATTTATGTAATTCACGCTTGTTAAAATTATCTATAAGCTGCAGGGGCCTTTATACTTTGATATATAATATTATGTTTAGCTCATCGATATTTTTAAATAACATTTATGATGAATTTCATGGACGCTACGAAGATTGCATGGAAAAGGCTATGTTTCCAATTTCTCACAAAAAAGTTTTAAACCTTGTTTGGGAAAGTAGGTATATAATAGAATAAATGTTACCGATTATTAGTTTAGATATAGATGTGGATTTAAAACTTATACCACTCTTCTGACCTGTTCATGATATTTGAGTGGCTACTTCAGTAGAGATAATTTATGATAAAGTATTTCTAATAAATTGCTTACTCATCGAACTTCCGATTCGACATATATTCCTGTAATATAGTTATAAAAAATATACACAAATGGAATATTATGAATGGAAGAAATGTATATAGGACAGCAAAAATGGAATACATATGTTTGAAACCAAGTCGATGTTAAGTTAATTTGATACTGACCATCATATATCTTTTTATGTAGCAATTTTGCCACTTAATTCTCTATTTGCATTATGTTATGCTTTAATATTATATCAAATCTTTTTCAATAATGCTCAATATAAAATTACCAAATTTAATATAAATAAAAAAGTTCTTGATGATACATGAGAAATTAAACATGACGAAATTCAAAAGTTATAAGATGGCGAGTAAATTTCTGAGAAAACACAATTTTCCTAATGAATAATATAAGCATTTAAAATAATATTTAATAAATATGATAATATAAATATATTTACAAATTATTTTCTCATGTTGGTATTCACTTCCAATTGCACTGCAAGAACTGTTTCAGCGTCATTAGAGGAAATGGAGGTAACAGATCTTGTGCTATAACCTTCATCCTGCATTCCTCTCTTTTAGTAGAGCTTCAATAGCGTACATTTGTCTGGACAATCTTTTCAGTTCCTTACGGATGTAGTCTCTGCATTCGTCTGTAATGATATGAAGAAATTGCAACATAAAAACTGAATTAACATTAATAACTATTAATATTTTAATAAAGTCAAATCAATATTGTCTATTATCACAATCATTACTATAACCATTACCAGCATTGGCTATTTGCCAAAATTTTATTGTTTTTTATTATTTATTATAGGAACAGAAGAGTGAGTTTGTGATGTGCATTTACTTAAAATAATTTTTATGTATTTTTGTTTAAAAATACAATAAAATATAAATATAACATAAAAATATAATATTATGAAAGAGACATTAAAGAGATCAACTATTAACAAATCAGTAATATTCCTCTGTAAGAAATTATTTGCTTACCACAGTAATTATTATGATTTCTCGTTGAAGGTTCATTTTCTATCCGTCGAACCGTGGAATTAGGTAAGTCTGAAAATCAAATATTTTATTAATATGTAGTATATTAATAAAATATATTAATAAACATATTAATAAAATATTTGATTTTCAGTTTGTGAGACCAATTGTTAACAAATTCGAATCGAGATATTTCGCAATAAAGAACAGTGTATGGCTTTAATGCTCTTTGTTTATTATTGTTTATATTATTTTGTAGCTGCTTAATGTATAAATAGTAATCTTTTCCTTTTCTAGTATTATAGAACAAAATGTTTATTACTAATAAATTAGTATGTTGTAAAATCTTAAAGTCATAAAAGTTATTATAAGTTAATATATTGGGAGTACAAATTAGTTCGGTCCGTTTTTTTTGTGCATTTATTTCAAAACAAAATGAATGAACAAATCAATCAAAGTATTGTCGCTGCCTACTACTTTTTCCCATCTCTCAGACAATTTTCGAATTCCAGGCAATTCTCGAAAAAATGACTCATCTTTGAAGGCGATCCAATTTTCGATTTCTGCGAAAGAAGAGAACCGGTGACTTGCTGCATCCTTCGGAACAACCAGTAATCAGAAGGAGCAATGTCCGAAGAATACGGCGGGTGCGGTAAAACATTCCATTTGAGCGTTTCCAAATATTTTTTTACGACTTTAGTGACATGAGGCCGAGCGTTGTCATGAAGAAGAATAATTTTATCATGTCTGCTCGTATTCCGGCCGTTTTTCTCGCAATGCATGGCGAATCAATTGTAGCCGATACTGATCGCCCGTAATGGAATCGCCAGGTTTCAGGAGCTCATAGTAAACAAAACCCTTTTGGTCCCACCAGATATAGAGCATGATCTTCGAACCATGAATGTTCGGCCGAGGTATTGATGTTGAGGTCGATTGCAACGATTGACCGGGCTTAGCATAGTATTTTTTCTTCTTGGGGTTGTCGTAGAATATCCACTTCTCATCTCCAGTCACAATCCGATGCAAAAAATCTTTTCTCTATTGTCTTTAAATCAGCTGTTCGCAAGTGAAAAATCTTTCAACGTCTCTCGGTTTCATAAGCCACCCAATTTCCTTGTTTTTGAATCATTCATGGTTCTCAATCGTACAGAAACGGCTTGTTGAGTTACCCCCAATGATTCTGCAAGCTCCTCTTGCGTTTGACTCTGATCTTCTTCGAGTAATGCCTCTAATTCTTCGAATTTTTTTGGCTGTCCACGGCGAGGCTTGTCTTCAACGCTGAAATCTCCATCCGTTGAAACCATTCCCTACATGATTTATCAGTTGGAGCAGTGTCACCATAAACTTCGATAAGCATTTGATGAGCTTCAGCCGCACTTTTCTTCCAATTAAAGCAGAAAATCAAAATCTCCCGCAAATGCTGCTTGATTAACACATAATTTGACATTTCAAACACAGTAAAAATCAAGGTTTTTGTATGAAATTCAAAGCGGTATAAACTGAATATTATTAGTAGATGTTTAACCTCTCTGAAACCGCCAAAATTAGCTGTCACTATGAACCATTCACAACAGCTGGAGCTATCTTTAGGGAAACGGACCGAACTAATTTATAGTGTCCCAATAGTTTTATTAGTTTTCCTTTTGAAAGCATAAATCAACATAGATGTGCCCACTGCTCATTAGTTCATTTAGAACAGATTTATCCATTGAACCTCGAGCACACTTTGTGGTCTAATTTGTGTTCTCAAAAGAGCACTCCTTAAGAGAAAGATTTGTCTGAACTTCTTTAAGTGCATAATCTAGTAAGTATAAAAAACAAACTTGGACAAACTTCTAACAAGTTTTAATAAATATAAATTTTAATAAATATAAGCATTGGGAAATACTATTGAAAATCCTTATTGTAATTTACTTCTATTCCTACTTAGCAATATCACAGAAACAGCAGTACACAGATTATAATTGTAAATTTTAAAGATATAGATAATAAATTCATTTTTTTCCTAAGTTTTTGATATTGTGTATATACATTGATAATATAAACTGTGGGATTGTGAACACAGGACTTAACTAACCTTGTATATCAGACAAGTGATGTTCATTGTGTCGCTCCTGATAACGATTGACTTGACTTTCCAGGGCTGATAGATGAGATGCCGGGAATTTTTATTGTAGATTTTTGCCTTGCTACAGAAATTTAAATAAAAGTTACAAATAGGAGATACATATATAGCACTGTTAATGAGATAATTATTTTTCATACTTTTCGAATCATTGATCTGTTTCGAAATAGAGTTTATTGTACAACAAAGCAAAAGTATACACAATTAATCATGAAAGATTTAAAAATATTATGAAATAATTAGCTTTATCTAAACAACAAGACTGTTGACAGTCTGGCGAGAATGCACACTTACTATTTAATTGTGATGCCTTGGTTGTTCCAATTGTAATAAAATAAAATTCGCTGATTTCATTGACATTTCGACAACTCAGAAAATTGTTTGGGCATTTTCAGATTTTCTAGTTATTTAATCATAAATAATTAATCTACACAATCCGATTATATACGCGTTATTTCAATTTTAAATGTCTTTAATTAATAATTAAATACATAAATAATATTTTACACAAAAATACATTATCATAGTTGCACTGTTGAGAAATTCCCAAATCTTTAATAATAAATCTTTTATAATATTAATTCTATTCTTTAATTATTAGCAGATGTCCAATTGCCATTTATTAGCTGTTGTATGCTGCATCGTGCGCAATCATGTGCGTACACTGCAACGACATGTCACGAATATTTTGTACAGGCTTTTTGACAAGTCGACTATTTTAAAAAATAGATTATATATTATTCTATAGGCAATAATCCGATTCACAACGCTCATGAATAGCATTCGTCCCAGTTTACTATAATATAGTTAAACAACAAGGACAAAATGATTCCAATTTTGTGAGCATAAATCGCATTAGATGTCCTAAAATCGATATTGGAAGGACGTCTGTACAAAGTCGACTCTAAAGGCCTGACTTAGCAAAGTCAATTTACAGTCGACATATCGATGTTTGTGTTCTTAGGATTGTTAAACAAAAATTAAAAAAATTTTTTTTCTTTACAACATTGAAATATTCTTGATGATTTAGTATAGTATAGTAAAGATGATTTATAGTAAATATAGTAATCAAAAATTAAATTTCTAATGTAACATAAAATAAAATGTATAAGTACCTTGTACCTATGTATCTAAAACTTAAAAGATACCGTATCCAAAAATAATTAGATACGGATATAGGTATCCGTCTCCGCTTATAAGAATCTGGGTAATGCACTTAGGTACAGCTAGATATTGTATCTAGATACTTTTATCTAGATACGTTCCAACACTGAAAATACTACATTGCAAAATAAATTTCTGCAATTTATAAGTTATATCACTTGATTTATATTCGTTATCTTTAATATATTAATATATAATAGTTTGATTTTATTTCATTCTATATGTACAACATAAGCTTTGATCTAAAAATTAACTAGCAACAAAATTCTTTGTTTTCAAATACGTAACGTCCCAATTAGAAATGATAATGGAATCGATATTAAATCGACGTCGAATTGATGTCGATTTCATTATCATTTCTGACTGGATTCAAATTCATAAAGAGGAAAAGAATTAAAAACTTACTTTCTTCATTAAATATTATACATAATGTACTCCATCAATTTCTATTTGATAGCATTTGTTTGAGCGTTTGTAAACTCAGACATTATAACAGTTCAAATATATCTCTATATTTGTAAAATGGAAGAGATGAATGTACGTTATGTAACGAATCAGATGGATACATTATCATAAATATATAGATTATGGATTTAATTTAGGCGCGAAAATCTGCATTAGCTCTGCAAGCTCGATTTTTGAATTCGGAATGAATCGAGCAGCTCGATTGGCTCTAGAAATGTTAATATCGAACAGATGAGATAACATGTAGCAGAAAGATGAGAGTTGCCAAACGATTTTCGAGATAAAAGAGCAAACGGATGCCTCCGATTTGCAATGCCGAACGCATCTACAACTATTGCGAAGCGGATTCGTGAGCGCTTGTTGCTATTGGTGTATTCTTCTAGATCATCCAATAGCAACGAGCGCTAACGGATTCGCTCCGCAACAGTTTGAGTTTGTTGAATGCAAACTACCAATGTAAAATAAAATGGCGTCTAAAGGTGCAATTACATGTTCATGATATGCATACTGAAACTAAATAGAGTACGTTTCCACTGAGCGTGTCACGCATCATGTCGTTCGCGTGTCACGAGTTAACTAATCAAAACATTTTATTGTATCATTTGATGCGCAACTTTTTACGCATTGCAATTTTACTCAACATTCTAGAGATAAAAAATTCTAGAGACAAATTGACCGAATTATTAATGATAATCGAGTTTTTATACAGATTCTCGAAAATTTGTTGTTTGTCGTATTAATTATGTTCCAACCAAAGAATTTCTTCAAAAGTTTATGGCAACTCTCATAAAGTTGAAGTAGGTTTCATGAGCTGCGTTCGACAATGCAAATCTGAGGCAAGTGCTCTTTTTCTACAGTGCATGTGACATATGCTATAATATAAAAACACTCCGACGCAAGATTTGCATTATATGTACTTATACGCAGCTGTGATCACACAAGAAAGCTCCAAGGGATCGATTCTGTATCTTGAAATGAGGTGAAAATTACAAAAATGAGCGAATTTACTAAAATACTAATAATTTCATTGGTCAACATCTAATAAATTTGCATACTTCTGTAATTTCACCTTGTTTGAAAATACAGAATCGATTCTTTGTATCAAATATTCCCAGTTTTCATTAGTTGGTCTCGTTTTAAGTATTGGGACGCTTCTAGAATCATAAAAACCTTCGATCTTTCTTTCACAGCTTCATTCGTCTATGCAATAGTATTATGCCAAAAATTTTCGTTTGCAAATGCTATCGATAGGCCTCTATGATTCTAGGTTACGTGCTCGCTCATGCATTGCATTGATTTGCGGTAACGCGTTCAGCGTGAATTAATACGACGCTATTCTTTCGCGTCGTGACGCGATGGACGACGCGACGCGTAACGCCACAGTATAAATATATAATATATATAATATGAAGATTAAAACGATGCTAGTACTGATATCACCGCAGCCAATACAATGGCAAGATTCTAATCCAATTGACAATCCAGCAGAAGAACAAGCATCGTGTGCCACGGGCTAAAGCGTCGGCACCTTTGATGTAGTGAGTCCCAGGTCACATGACTCGTCGCCATATTGTGGGTTGGAAAGACGCTTATAAATTTGAATTTTTATAAAGTTACAGAATGATTTTTCTAAAAAATAGATGTAATTCAGTCGTGTCATGAAAATTGTTTATAGTGAATATATTTCTAAATCAGAATTATATAATAATATAATGTTAACGAACTCATTATACAAAAATAATATTCATATTAATAATAATAATAATATTAGATAGTAATGAGTAAAGTAAAAATAATAATTGATTGAATATGAAAATTGTAATCGAATAATTATGTATGAAAAAATAATATATTGCATGAAAATTGTAATTAAATATGAAGTTATAATTTAATAATACACACACATACACACACACACACACACATACACACACACACACATACTTTATTACGAGAATACTTTATCATATACAAATATAATACACAGTATTCTACCAAAAAAATTTGATTTAATTTTTTAATAAAACTTAATTTTATTAAATCTTGCCATACTTTTCTCTTACAAATTAAAAAAAAATTAAGCTTTGCACGAACGACATACCATGACTCTCACCCGTGATACTCATGTTTGGCCCGATTTCTTTACCACGAGTCTCACATAATATTGTAGGCGAAAGTGTTAATTCTATTTTATGGGAAAGAGATTCATAACCTAATCTAATCTAACCAGCAATTTCAACTGCTGAAGGCAGCCACATTCCTGAGGATCAATTCTGTATCTTGAAATGAGGTAAAAATTATAAAAATCGAATTTACTAGAATACTGATTATTTCATTGGTCAAGTAAATTTGCTCCTAGTAAATTTGCTCGCTTTTGTAATTTTCACCTTGTTTGAAAATATAAAATCGACCCTCTGGTTGAAAATCGAAACGCATGCGCAAAATGGGGACCACTCATTAAAAGTTCAATGACTATACTGTATGTACTTATATGTACTTATTATGTCCCCCTAAATCTGCATTATCACTGCATTAGTGCAGTTTCTATCTAAATCTAACACGGCGCTAGTGCTGCAGTTTTCTCAGTGGAAAACGATATAGGTAACTATAGGAAGCGCGAAATTATGCAGCTTGCTTCTTTTTTCCTTTATTACATGAAGCGCGGTAAGCGGGACGGATTAATGATAAATACACTTTAATATGAATTTGTTTAAATATATTAATTTATTTCTATGTATATTTCATCAATACTCTTATTTTTTCAACAGATTTACTTAATAATTGCATTTAAATCAATTAATTCTATGAAAAAATGCTTAGCAATGTGAATTTGTCACTGTTCCGTATGCGTAATAAAAGAACAAAGCAAAGAAGCAAGCGGTTCCTATAGTTAGTTTCTGTATCGCGTACTGCACTCATAGACTTATAAGATAGACGGAGCATTCATATGAGAGAGAAGCTGAAGACAATATTGAAGGACAGCTCTATTCCAGACATAGTTGTTTCTCTCTTTTACAATGAGCGATGGGAGGCCAATCAGCTTGATCGTAAGGCCACAATTCTCGAACGTCTATCTTCGATGCTCTCGGCCTTTTCTCAGCCGCTTGCCGCGGCGACCAATCAATTCACTACTCCATGAAAAGAAAAAACTACTCCATGATTATTTCTTTCTCTTTCTATCAAGTCTTCAGCTTCTCTCGTATGAATACTCTGTCTATCTTATAAGTCTATGACCGCGTTACATGTAATCCACTGAATTATATTAATATTTACATTGAAATGGGCATCTCCTCTGTGAAGCATAGAAAATCATGGCACCAATTGATCAACACCATTTTAATTTGGTCAATATAGAAGCGAATCAGAACCATTCAGGTACTATATTTACGTTTAGTGTTCTCTAGTGAGACGCAGGATGTCAGCAAGATCGTGTATGGAGTTATATTTGAAAGATTACTTTAAAAGATTATAAAATATTGTATGACTAAAATGTGCAAAGTATCAACATGAAGAACTGTGTGCCTGCGTGAGGGCAGAAAAGTAAAAAGGGCATTTCGTTTCATAGGTAAGAATTTTTTATTAAATGTAGTTAGTAAATTAGTTCCTGCATATGTATTAACAACGTAAGATGAAAAGTGTTATTAATGTTATTTTATTGAATGTACTAATAAAATTGAAGTAACATTATTTTTCTTTACATGTCATTCATGTCTATATAGATTTCTATCATCGATAGTACATTGATTGATACGTCGATCACAGCGCGCGCGCGAACGCTTCTGATTCGCTCAAATCGATGAACACATCGAAATCAATGAACACATTAGGAGCTGTAGGCTTATTGGCTACCGCATTTTCTTGTCCACGACAAATGTTTTCTTGTCCAGTGTGCAAAAACCATTAGAGTGATATCCCATGCAGCAGATCATGCGTAAGCGGATTTGCGTATCGACAATTAGAAAATCTAAGAATCTCTTAGATCTATTTGCAAATTTCGCAAGCAAATCTAAGAGGATAATTCTGTGATTGGTGATACGCGAATCCACTTACGTACGATCCGCTGCATGGAACATCACCCTTATAGAAACTCTAGCTAAAGCTCCTTTCTTTTCAAAGTTTCACTGGTGAAATTACTCTCACTATGCCGTGAATAAAGGACCGTTGAATAATTCCAAAAATTGATTAATCAAAAAATATTTCGAAATATTTGGTCTATCAAGTGGGCCATAGTCAGAGTCAGCGTTGTTTCGCTCATAGTTGGATAGTGGCCTAGTTTCCAGGGTTAGTTTCTGAGGGTTTAAAAGAGAACATAAGAACCAACTACAGTCGAACATTCCTCTATTATTCGATTGTAAGGGACTCCGCACAATAAAAGGAATAGAGAACAGAAAATAAGAATTTCAACCTATCAGAAACTGTGTATTCCGCAATACATGATTTCTGATAGGTTGAAATTCTTATTCTCTGTTTTCTGTTACCTTTTATTGTGCAGAGCCTCTAACAGTCCACTCTGTCGATGGAAACTAGACGAGTGTCGAACTTTGAGCATTTATTCACTGGGTTTGCCAATCTGGCGAAAATTAATAGAGGAAATAAAATGCCAGCTTTTATTCGCTGTGTGAAATTGCACTTTATTCTTACTTCGATAATGTTAAATGCAGTATTCCACTTCCATCACAACCGGATAAACCAGGTTGTTATAGGGTCCCTCTAGTAAGGAGACAAATTATAAGGGATACCGATCTCTGATTGGTCAGATTTTGAGTCTCTTTAAACGCCGCCCCATTTGTTTATATTTATTTTCGATGCAGTAGTAAATCTGTGAATTGATATGAGCAACTGTTTCATGTAGAAGGCGTGAATGCGAAATCGGACTATCAATTGTCAACCATGGAATTGTGCTATTTCCAGCCATTCGGTAATGGCGTTTTTCAGGTCTTATGTCTTAACTCTTAAGTTTTGTTCGCATCGCATGCTTCAACATGCCCAACACACTCCAATACGTTTGCGTCACTGGAATCAATATGGTGACTAGATGTTCGCGTCGCGAACATCTTAGAGCATACTCCATGGATCAATTAATAACACGCTCCATTTGAGTGTCGTTTCAACAGGCCATGTGATTCGGATGTTTTTCGAGAGTAGCATAACCTATGAGTTTATTAGTTTTTTATCGAGCACTTATTACAGAGAGCAATCATTTTCTCCTTTTTCTTTTCTTTTTTTTTCTTATTTGATCCATCGTGTGGTTATTTATCATTTAATGATCTTTCTAGGGCTATATTTTCCCCCGCACACGATGATTTCAGGCAGGGACATCGGTAATCGTTCTAGAGTTCTTCCTTTTCTCTCTCTCCCTCTTCTTTCACTTTTAATTCTAATCTCCCTTTATCTCCTAACACTATGAATTCCAACGATTTCAACTCTCCTGATGTTTCAGAACAAGAATTCTTAAAAAATCTTATTCAAGAAATGGACATTTCCCTTCCGACCACATGTGCCTCAAGAGACGTTATTACGTCATCTCTTGATTTCGAGAAACTTATATCAAGAAACTTATATCAATCACTCACAGAGTCTTCAGAAATGCAAATTTCAGAAGTTATAAATACTAAAAAGCGAGTTGTGTCTAACCCGGTGGACCGCAACGAGAAAACCTCGAGCGCTACACCATCAAAAAAATTGTCAGATACCTCTAACCTATCTATACAATCGAAGCCACTTACTTAATCATCTGCCAACAATTCTGTAAGTACAGATATTACAAATTTGATGAACGCTTCTCAACCTAAGGTTGTCTTTACTGATCTCAAGATAATAGTTCTTATGTAGTTCACGTGTATTCTACTAATCGAGACAGCTTCATCTACCCTACTTTGATTAGTAGCATTATTGTCAAAGCACACATTCCCGGCATTGCTGAGATTAAGAAGATTGGCAAAGGAAAAATTCTCATCAAGGCCATGTCCGCCAACGGTGCTAACAGAATTACGGAAAACCCCATCTTCACTCGACATAATCTTCATGTTTTCATTCCTGCATACAAAGTTGTCAGGACAGGGGTTACAAGATATTCCAGTTGAAATTGATATCATTCACTCTCCTCGAATACATCGAAGCTTCTCGTTTTAAAATTCTCGACATTCAGAGACTTAACCGCAGAGTCAACCGAGATGATAAATCTGAATATCCCTTCTAAAATCTTGCACATCAAATTTACAGGTCAGACTCTTCTAAAGGAAGTCTTCATTTTTAAATCAGACACGAGATTCGCCTATACATTCCTAGGCCTAAAATCTATTTCTCTTATTATCATGTCGGACATATAGTCAGAATATGTAAAAGCAAACCTAGATGTCTCAACTGCGGCAGCAAAAAACACGCTGAAAATGAATCTTGTCCACTCCAAGGAGAGCCTAATAAGTGCATCAACTGTCAGAGTAACCATAGTGCAATCTCTAAAGCATGTCCTCTCATTCTTAATCACGAACGCATTATTACCTGGTGGCTACTGAAAACATTCCTTTAGCTGCTAAGAAAATTATCAACAATAGCATTAACTCTCCTAACTCGAATTGCAGCCTTAACTCAGGTAATTTCCCTTCTCCTCGAGAATAAAGTCGTAGGTAACCTCACTAATTTTGAATCTTACAATCCCTACAACTGATTGCAAAATAATATACTCCTTAATTCTTTCAGATCTTACGTCGATGCCATTAACTCCCAAGCGAATCCCCCCTAAGGAATTCAAGCCTACATAGTAATTCTTCGAACAAACATCCCTCCACACAATTTACCAAACATACATCTTCTTTAAAGGGGCTCAGGGGCTCAATTTCGCTCCCCCGACTTCGATATTGAAGCACATCAAACACTCTTTGGGAGTCTAACGGTAGGTTCTCGCAATTCTCCAGCAACAGAGTTTCTCTCCAAAACCCCCCCTTTTTCTAGTAATCCCCCCCTCTTCGGCGAACTTTTTCACCTTTTCCTCCTTTAATAATATTCTTCATTTAATTACTGAACTTATTAATTTTTTGCAAACGAACGACGCTAAATTATTAGCACTATCCTCTTACTTCTTACTATCTCGAATGCCACCTCTCCACCTCCCTCCTATGCTTCCGACAATCATCATTCCGGTATGCCTTCAAATCTTAACTATAATGTTCGTCATTACTCTGATAACCTCTCGTTTAACCATGCTTCTCTTACCACGTCCAAGAAGACAATTTTCGGAACTAGATTATTCTCAGAATCTTTCTTATGTTCCTCCTCTCCGATAACTTCGAAACTCTCTTACTTAACAAACATCCCCGCAGCGACTCTAGAAACTTTTTAAAGACCTTAAACTATTACAATGGAATTGCAGAGAGGGCTAAATGCAACTTAGCCTCTCTCCAAATCCATTTCCCACAATTTTGACATCATTTGTTTGCAGGAATCTCTGCTCAAACTCGACAATTTTAACATTTCGAGGTTTCATTAGATTAGACATTTCTCAACCTGGAAATAGAGGCGTCTGTACCCTAATAAAAAAAAACGTTAAATTTGAAACAAATTAATCTTCCTTCCCACGTCTGGAGAATTCGTTGTCGAACTTCTTCTTCCTAAGGATCCCATTATTATTGTTAATATCTACAGACACTCAGATCAAAACACCTTCTCGTCCTTTTACTCAGATCTCATAAATCAATTTCAAAAATTTAAGCTACCATATTTCTTATCGTTGGAGACTTCAACATTCCACGATTGAAGTATCAACATATCAACTTCCAAACTTCTTAAAATTATAGAGAATCACGACTTAATTATTCTCAACAAAACTTCTTCCATTCTAGTTCACTCTTTATCCAACTCTGCTATTAATATTGATCTTGTATTGCATCTCGTCTTTTATTCTCCTTATACAAAAAAAATTTCGAGTTGAAATAGACACTTATGGCAGTGATCATCGTCCGATTATTACGGAATTTCAATTTTCACCTCAGTACTCACTTAAATTTTGTTACAAATTCTCTCTAAAACCATATGACCTAGAATCTTTATTTATACCTTAAGTCTAATGCTTCAGACGCCCTTTCGTTTACGAGCTTCTCTCATAGCCCATTATAATAAATTTTTTTCGTTCATTTTAGAATCTGCTAGAAATTTTGTCCCAGTTAACAAAAGGCTTCTGCACAGTTAGATTTATTCAAGATCCTCGGCCTGATCCTCCCTCCTGGAATAACGCGTGTTCTCAAATCGTTGATCAACGAAAGCATGCCCTCAAAGAATCCTTTTCCGGGAATTACTCCCTTTTCAAAACGTCCCGTAGAGAATGCTCTCAAACCTTAATTCAAACAACAAACGCTCTAGCGTAATCTGGTGAGTGGTTTCAGTGGCCGCATCCCATCCGCACAAATCTGGTTCCTCATCAAAAGTTTCAAACGTAACAAACACAAAGTCTCCGGTAACGATCTGAAATTTCAGCAAAGTTCTAATGACGCGATCTCTATGCCCTCCTTCCTGCTCCCCCAATTTTACGAAGTCCATAGAAGACATGCTGCAAGAGGAATCCGCTCGGAATCCGGATGTTTTTTCCGACTCAATGACCCTTTCATTCTTGACGATCTCACAAGGGCCTCTTCCATTCGGAAATCCTCTTCTCCTGGACTCGACCAAATTGATTATTCCATCATTTTTAATCTACTCTCTGAGTACTTAGACTCTCTCCTGGGAATTTTTAATGATATCTTCGCTCTCGGTGTCTTCCCTGATTCATGATCTGACTCTCTTGTCGTCTTCATTTCCAAACAGGTGTCTCATCAGTTAGATCTATCTCACTAATCTCCTGTTTCGCCAAACTTATGGAACATTTAATATACTTTAGACTTGTGTGATATATCGAATCTCGTCCCATTCTTCCACAAAGTCTGGATTTAGGCCATTTAGATCTTGCGCGGATAATTTGATCACGCTTACCACCAACGTTAAATCTGGTTTTTTGAATCATTCTCCTACTGTGACAATTTTCATTGACATCATGGGCGTCTTCAATAACGTTGATCCGCATATATTAATTAATGACATTCCAATTTACATCAGGAAATTTATCGAAAATTCATTGATAGACGACATTTAAGTTTCATGGTCAACGGTACGTTGATAGGCCCCTTTGATTCATTCAAAGGCACAGGATTCCACTCTCAGTCTCCTTCTATTTAATACCTACTTCAAAGACATGACCTTACAGATACACATCAATGCCAATTTATTACAATATGATGTTGTCTTCTACTCTACGCAACACAGAATGTCAACGAGCTATCAAATTTGTTCAACACTCACTTAATAAAATTTATGCATATCTGAGAAGCAGAGGTTTAGATACCTCCCCCACAAAATTCAAGTGGATCATTTTTAACTTGAACAAGAACATTTCTTCTACTTCCTCTTTACACATTAACAACTAGGAGATCTTTAGGGTAAACTCACGCTTTCGTAGTCATACTGGATCATAAACTAAAAGGCAAGCTATACCTTAAATACCTCACGGAAAAAGGCAAAAACATCATCAATATTAACAGCTTTATCGAGAGTTTCATAGAGTTCTCGGCCTACTACTCACTATCTACCATTCCACTCTTGGTAGCTCGATCGAATACACTAGTCAATTTTTCACTTGGAACACTAAATCTCTTGATTTCATTAAGCTTTTCCAGGAATTTAATATAAAGCCATCAGAAAGGCTATGGGATATCGCATCTCCATTCCCATCAACACCATGCTATGTGAAGTGAAAATATCTCCTCTTTATCTTAGATTTAACCTCGCCATCTCAAGATACATCTACAAATCTATGGCTTGTAAATTTATTCTTACTCAGCCCTAATACAAATAGAGCTTATTGCTTCCCGCACGAACCAAAAGATTGACGCCATTCAAAGCTCCTATCTATATTTAAGATATATCATAAGCAGATTCAGAAAAACTCATTCACCACTCATTTTACTTAGCAGTATTCTGGCATGATTTGGAAGTTTTATCCTACAAGATCATCTACATTAGCGCTATGCTTGGTTGTAACAAGGAAGACCCACAGGGATTTATGCTGCCCAATTCCTCCATCCAAGTCTTTTAATATAGTACTTTTTATATGGGCGATTCCAAGGAACCCGGCTATTCTGTCAGTGCGAGAGTCTTTTCTCTCGATTTAAACATCGCTTATAAACTTCCTGCTGAAACATCCATCTTCTCTGTTGAACTCTGGGCGACCTATCAAGCTACTTGCTCGAGACTGCAACCACGATCGCATAACCGTTTTCAACGACTCCAAGAGCGCCCTCGACGCCATCTGCAACAATAGATATTACCAGCACAATTACATAATTTATTACATCAAACAGGCCATTTTGAATGCAGCTAAGGACCACATCTCCATCACTCTTTTTTGGATTCCCTCCCACTGGTTCCGGGAAATGAAACTGCTGACTGAGAAATGAAATATTGCCAAGGAAGCTGCAATCAAAGGTTCTTCTTTCAATTTTCGTGTTCCACACGAAGATCTCTTCTACGAATCCAGGAATAAGCTGCGCTACAATTTAAGCTATCTCAAGACAACGACTTCTACTAAAGGCACATTCCATTTCAAGTTATTCATTCGTCTCTAAGAAAACTGATTTGAGGGAACTTCCCTCAATAGAAAGAAAATTGTTGTGATTAATCGTTTGAGATCTAATCACTACAATTTAAATGAAAGCTTATATAGAGTTAACATGATCACTCTCCTTCTTGTCTTTGAGGAGCAATAAAACAAAGTATCATGTCATATTTGAATGCGACCTCTACAGTCACAAAGCTCTTCACTTTCGTTCTTATTTACATAACAAATATCCTAACTCTCCTGAAAATATCTTTCCTTTCCTTTCCCACTCTCCCTCCAAGTTGTGCAGGCTTCTCCTAGCTTTTATGAAAATTAGCGAACGCTTCTTTTAAATTTCTCTCTCCTCTTATAGCGCGCGATTATCGCTGAATGGCAACAGGTGTCTGGACGGAAGAAAATAACCACCAATCAAATACATGCTACACTTATACGCGTTCCATCTAAAGTATATCTATTGACGAAGTCCTCAATAGCCCAGTATTAGCCTGTCTAACTGCCGAGCCAATCAAGAAGAAGAAGAAGAAGTCCATTTGCCTCACCCTAAAAGAGGTTTGTTCGCGTCGCGTGCTCCAAATTAACTCAGAGAGCACTTGGATGATATGTAAGTCGGTTAGAGCAGTTGTATTCATGTGCTCCAATGTTCAGTGACACGAATGAATTTAGGACAAGTGAACATGTTACCTAATCTAATCCATGACCTCTCGAACGGATCGGATATGTGCTTCGTTTCGTTTCGGGTATTTTGTGTTACCTCGTTTATTTGAAAAACGTTTTTATACAAAATAAATGTGTTTTTAATAAATATAAAAGTTAAATTATATTTTTATATTATTGTTGTGTGTTTGTGACGCTGGTGTCACCTTGTGACATCTCTGGAAGGCTCGTACGCCAAGGCGGCATGTAATAACAATGACTCTCTTTGTTGTAATGATTCGAATCTTTATTGTTGAGTCGAATTTAAGATGTATTCAAAGCGAAGCTTGTAGATCGATAACTTGTGCATTTGTTAAGATGCGTGCACCGGTAATTTGCACTTGGTAATCGACGTCGAATGGTTTCTCATAGTTCGGAAGAACTGTGCGCGTGGTAGCGAGGCCGGCAAATCTCGTCGGAAATTCTCAGGCAATTCGCGCACACTATTGCCTGCCCTCGCAGTGTGCATTTACCGAGAACATTAGATAACAAAATGCAGCGATAATACACGACAGAACATCGGAATGATTCACACTTTGGCTTCGGGATAAGAAGTGTTACTACGAATAAATAAATAAATAATTCGTATTGATCGGAATCGAAGTGAATTTCTCGCACGCGGAATACGTGCGCGATCATCATCTTTTCGAGAGTCACGCACGGAAGGATCGCGCCCATTTGAAATAAACAGCGTGATTAGAACGAGATATACGCATGTTTTGAACGGTGAGGGCTCTATGAGGATCAGTTTACTCACCGTCGCCGAGAATACATTCAAATCAACGATTATTCCGGAATCCACCCGCTTTGAATGTATGCATTCGAAGAAATTCGCGCAAGATACAAAATATGGTATAACAACAAAAATGAGTTAATACAGATACAAATTCGTAACGCAATACAATTTACGTTTACGGTTCGCGAGATCGGTGACATCAAGTACGTTCAACGGAAACTCCGCCCGCCGTGATGAAATCTTTAGATATTGATCGTGATGGGTAGAAAACAAAGTTTTACAATTGGTCGCCTGTACTCGGAACAACTGGTTTTTACAGTTACGACGCGAGTTAATTTGTCATCATCTGGATGACACGCCGTGATCCGATTAAGTTCCCATTGGCTTGGTGGAACCAAAGGATTACGTACGAGAACGATTTGGCCAGTCGCTGGACAACGCGCTATTTTTGAGCGTTGTTGAACGGTATGCAAGTAATCATCACCACGACCTCCAAAAATCTTCGATTATTTGTTGAACCATTTGTCAACGCGAAAGTCTATGTTCCTTTAAGTCAAGCACGCTTGGTTCGGCGGGAGCGATAAGAGAAGTTCCGACCAAAAAATGACCGGGAGACTGATAATTGTCGAAATTATTGGAAACGGGAGCGATCGGGCGTGAATTAAGGCATGCCTCGATTCATCGATAGAGGAGCATTGACATCTCTTCAAGTTAATGTGTGAAAACCGATGCATCGATCTATCTCTAGTGAACTATCTCGGTTTCGCGAATTGCTTTCGCATGTGCAACAATTCGCGATCGGCGCCGTGAAACGTAATTCCGTTATCGGAATACATGGACGTCGGTAGTCCTCGGTGAGAAACAAATCATTGATACGCTGCGCTAAAAATAGGAGAGGTATAATCGCTGCTCTAAGTGTAGAGCTTTGGTCGTAAGGCAATATGAATAATGCGATATAAGCCTTTTGCGATTTATGCCCTCGACCGGGAGTTGTTCGGACAGCGATCGGACCTGCGTAATCAACGCCAGTATGGACAAAAGCGCGAGCGGTGCGATTGACTCTCGCAGCCGGGATACCTCCATGAGTTCGACGGGCACGGCGTCATGCATTTATAAAGAATAGATCGAACGGTAGCGCGGGCCCGGAAAATCCAGAATTCATGACATAATGACGCGAGCATTAATTGATCGGCATGCAACGTTCGAAGAACGGTGAATGATAGTGCTAGATAATGAGTACTAACAGCGGGTGCGCGTGTAAGACGATGGGATTCCTCGTCGCTCCTGGGAGGCAAGCTCGATGGAGTCTTCTCTGAATATGAACAAATTCATTCTCGTCCATAAGGATTGAGAGCATAGAGCGAATTGTTCTTTGGTACCAGGCGTGTTAGAGCCACGATCTTAGGAAACATGGTTGACTGCATGGTTTTAAGCCAGTAGCGTTTGGCGTTCTGAATTTCGTAGGGGAGCAAAATTGCGTATTTGCTTGCGGATTTTTAGAGCGTCGGAGTGGATTTAGAAAACGGTATAAATAAGCGGTAGTTCATAGCAATTTTGGCCACGAAGAATAATGCGAGATCCGCGTAGCGTGCAAGACACATACCGAAGATTCTGAGCGTTGTTCGAGAAGAACATCGGAAGATACCGAAGGGCACGAGTTCGGCTAAGACTCGAGAGGATGATGCAACAACATGATGGAGGGCCTGACCACCATAGAGCACGTATCTGGAAAAGATCGGGAACGAGACCGCGAGACGCACAGTCCGCGGGATTGGTGTGCGTCGGAACATGATGCCATGAAACTCCGGGAAGAAATGATTGCACAGTCGATCGCAATTGGCGACAAAGGTTTTCCATCGGGAAGGTTACTGACTCCAGGCGAGTGTAATGGTGGAGTCCATTCAGCAGTGACATTCGAGATTCGGAAGTTGGAACGCTAAGCATACGAAATGCATCAAGCGAGCGAGAAGCAACAGTGGATAATTCCAATCGCGAGACGCTGATGGTTTTAAGAGGAGTCATTTTTCGTTTGACGGCGAGAAGAGAGACAGTGATTGAGCCGTCTATATTAAGGATATGAAGATACATTGCGGCAGCGAAAGCCGCAGTCGATGCGTCGGAAAACCGCAATGTAAAGTATGAGATCCGTAAGTAGTGCGGAATGTTAATGGCATTGAGACACGGAAGTCGTTGATGGTAATCGAACCAGCAATAAGAAGTTGGCTAAGAATGTCGTCATTCCACCGGCATTGGAGGGATCATAGTCGCTGCATGAGAATTTTGACGATATTAACGGGAGTAGTATCCATCCTAAAGGATCGAAAAACTTAGCGATGGTCGACAGAATAGCTCATTTGGTGTGTGCTGACGGTATGGTCACGCGGAATTAAAAGATATCTAACTTAGTTCCAGAGTATTCCTAAGATTTTAAGATCCTCCTCAACTTGAAAAACCTTACGAGTGGCTAAACCATCATTCGCAGATCGAGTTCGGACAATAGATGTTGCTCGCCCATTTTCGAAGGCGAAAGCCTCCTTTCTTCAGTAACTCGATTAATTGATCGCGTGTTTGATGAGCAAGAATCTGATCATCTGCGCCAAAAGCGCAATCGTCAATGTATATCGATTATTCTTCTCACATTCGACTGTGATTAATTAATTTCTTACTCTTACTTCTTACTCTTACTTCTTACTCTGTGTATTGTAGACGATGCATTAAATTAAATGTAGCTTTTTCCCTCTATATTAAATAAAAAAAAGACTTAAATAGACACAAAACAGGAAATAACGAGCTATCCAATCAGAGATCTGGAATATAATATCGAACTTACATATCAAAACTCTGATTGGACTTGTTATTTCCTATTGCCTATGCCTATTAACTGTATCTATCATGTAAGCCTTAAAAGTGTCGGCCACTCAATGTCTTCCAATCTCATTTATAGCCGCCGCAGTTAGTAACAATTATCATTAGAAAACACAAGCTGTGTACATAGGGTGTGTTCCGATATACACTGCCAGTTGTAGTACTGAAAAATTGTTCCGCTATTACTACACGCAGCGTGTAGTTCCCTCAATGACATCATACAATAAATGATGTCACTGCGACTATTGCGGTTTTCGAGATGAGGCAGTCACAGTGCAATATGGTGCAATATGTCGCTTAAAAAAGCACAATGCGTCGATATTCGCTCCAGGAAAGATATATATACATTATATTTAACTGTAGAAAATGCATATATATTTATTTTATCAAAAATGACTCTTAAATTTCACATTTGAATATTCATTAACCGATGTGTTGGGATTAACCATATATTGGGAGTGTGCATTAATTTTAAAGGATTTTCAAGAGATGGCATAATTAATATCATTACATCGGATCATATTGTTGCTATCCTCATGTTCAAAGCTACCATCATGTGACTTTAATTTTCAGTATATGTCATTTTGCCGAAGTGTAAACAATATTGTTTTTTTGAGCATTGAATATGACGAATTTTGTGTCAACAAAACATAATTTGCAGGAAGCTTTGCTTTTTTGCTTCCATTTGAAGAAAAGTGCTGCAGAAAATCAATGAATGCTGTCGGAAGCTTATGGTGATTATACTTCATCGATTTCAACATATAAGTACTGGTTTCGACGCTATAAAAAAGGTGATTTTGACGCGGAAGACAAGGAACGTCCAGGCCAACCGAAAAAATTTGAAGAAGAGAAAGTGGAAGCTTTTTTCGATCAAGACGCGAGAAAAACTTGCAGAATTATTAAATGTTGATCGATCAACGATTTCTAGACGTTTGAAGGTCATTGAAATGATTCAAAAGCAAGGAAATTGAGTGCCGTACGAGTTGAAGCCGAGGGATGTTGAAAGACGCAAAATGACCTGAATTGCTGCTTCAAAAATACAGAAGAAAAATTTTTTTGCATTGTATCGTAATAGATGATGAAAAATGAATACGCTATGATAATTCGAAACGCAAAAAATTATGCAGATCAGGCGAACCATTAATCGACGATAAAGCCGAATATTTATGACGCCAAGTTCATCTTGTTCTGTGTATTTGGTAAGATCAGCTGAGTAGTGTATTATGAGCTGCTCCAACCCAACGAAAGCATCACTGAGGAACGCTACCAAACAACAATTGATGCAATTGAGCCGAGCATTGAAGCAAAAACGGTCATAGATTACGCGAAAAGACACGACAAAGTGATTTTCTAGCTCGGTCACATGTTGCCGATCAAGGAAACGTTAGAACGCTTAACTGAGACCTATCACACTCGCCATACCACCTTGATCAAAAAGTTCCCGGAATTACTACCAAGTGATGCTCTGAGTCAGCTGATTGGAGTTCTGTTTTTTTGGTTAGGTTGCCACATTTATCATTGACATTCCCACCAAATTTTACCATAGCTTGACATTTGTAAAAGTTATGCCGTCTTGAGTACATCTACCTCTGCACGTATTTTCGATTTTTTACAATTTTAAAAATGGAGTGGATTTTGCACCATGATAACACACCGTCGCACAGTGCCATCATTATTCGTGAATTTTTGAAGAAGAACGAAACGAATATCATCCAACAGCTATCGAATTCACCTGATATGGATTCGGTCCCTGCGATTTTTTTCTGTTTGATTGAGTCAAAAAACCATTACGGGGAACGCGTTTTAACAGCCGAAAGGAGGTAATGGAAAAATCGAAGATGGCTCTGATGGCTATACCGATAATAGAATTCCAGAAATGTGAGCTGGAAATCTGGATCAAGCGCTGGCATAAGTGCGTTGCAGTCGATGGAGAGTACTTTGAAGGGGACAATATCACTTTTGATGAATAAAACTTGTAATTTTCTGAATGAATTCCGGGAACTTTTTGATCAAGATAGTATTCTCCATATATTGTTCCTTCCGATCTATTTCGATGACACATGATCTGTCTAAGCAGCAGTCCTTCCATTCTTATGAAGATACTTTATGAAGATATATCTTATGAAAAAATGGGTTGATTCGTGGATAATAGTGGCTACCGATGGATATTTTGAATGATCAATTTGTAATCATTTTTTTACAATAAAGCTGTATTTTTATCAAAAAATCCCTTAAAATTAATGTACACTTCCAATAGTTTTAATACGAGGTCAAACTGCTTGAATTGGTGATCCATTATTATAGTTCATCTTCTTCGGAAGAACTATCGCTATTGTTTTCGTTCAAAATTTATTGACAATTTAGTAGTTTAGCCATGTTTATTTACACTATTGCCAGTCTACGAAGTCGTTCCAAAATATGACATTACAAGTACTGGCAGTATCACAGTATTTTTGGAACAGCTGCGGCAGTGTACTGTTGCCGTCATGATGGTTGCACTGCCAGTAAAAAGAGAACACACCCACAGCCCTCTTCTGTACAGATATGTAGTAGTGTGTCGATGGTAATAGTGTCCCTAGAATACAGAGTCCAGCGATCTCTTATATCTCTTTTTATTCGATCAGGAGGTCGATTGTATATTATCGCCGAATATTCTCACTTCTCGCACTTTCATCTCACGTGAAAAAATACGCGCGATTGGCTATGAGCACAGTAAAAATATCCCTATGCCGACGAGAGTGAAAATCACAGATGTGAGTGCGAAATGCAAGTGATACATAACTTTTGTTGTGACGCACGTACACATGTATATATGCATAATTTATAACAGAATATAATTTATTTCAAATTAAGATATTTGTTAAGATATTTGTGAATCGTGTATTATTCAAATAATTAACATAATAAAATTATCTACGGTCAAGCATACATTAGAATCTTAGCATTACAATAATACTTTTAAGTAAATTTTATAATCTTATAATTTCATAATTGTTTGAACTGGAAATTTTAAAATTTACGCAAAAAATATTACAAGACATAAAGATTTACTTTGACTGTATAGGCTATTTCATTATTTAAATAATTTACATATTTATATACTTGATATATTTATATATTAATCTATATAATTTTCTAAATGAATCTTGAATCCCGTAATCGTTTTCTTATTAAATTTAAATGTCTTGCGAATTTTTATTTTATTTTTAAGTAGTAGTATTTTTAAATATTATTTTATTTTTGTTATCATTTTCCTCCATACAAAGCATAAAAATAATGTCCATTACTGAAAACTAATAATTTATGTTTTTAGATAGAATAGATTTTGACAAATTTCAACTAATCTTGACACGCTTTAACACCATTTGATACAATTCGACATAGAATTTCTTGTCGAGCAATGTCATGTGAGAAATATCGCATTTACACTATAATGAAAACTACTAAATAAGTGAGAACTCACTTTTATCATTTAGCTTTTCACTAGGTTTCGAGATACACAATCGACTCCCTCCCCCCCTCCTGAAGTCAGACCTCCTAAAAATGGCGGAATCGTTTATCATCACAAGTCTTTCACAATTTTTGGGAAGATAATGCATTGTATTACCTGTTTTCCATGAATTAGAACATATATTACGCAACAGTATGTATCCTGTAAATACAATGAATTATATTATAGTACTTTTATATTCATAAATATTACGAACTACCACCGACGAGATATTATTAAAGACTGTCAATTCTGGACAAATTTTCGGTGGTATAAAAAGGACTCCAAGGGCTTGGAGGTAATTGAAAAATGCTGACATTATCAAAATTAATATAAATTTGCCATTGTTAACATAAATATTTGGCTCATACATTATTAAATTCATAATCTTTTATTACATAAATGTTTCATAAATAAATATATATATTTGTAAAGTTATAATATTCTGTATATTGCAGGAAAATTACAATTTTTTCTCTGCAATTATCAACTCTGTTGATAATCAAACTTTGACAATCACTGAAATTACAATTTAAAAAAAAATCGAATATTAATGAATTCTAAATGCATAAATAATGTCTATTAAACTAATAAATCATAAAATTAGTACAATATTATCAGTTTTTAACTTTTAATTACTTCAATCTTCACAAGGACGCGAACTCCCATAAGAATGTCGATCTTTAATAATATCTCGTCGGTGGTACTACTATTCTACTTTTTATATTTATAACATATTAATTTTTTCTTAGAACGTGAATACATTTTATATGCATTTTTTTCATCGTATAATTTCGGATATTTTGTATTTATTATAATACTATAATATTTTGCTCTTTAACCTGTGTTCCGCACATATTCTCTCCAGAGAGAAACCTAAACGAGGACATGTCCAAAACCTGTAACCGCAAAATGCTACCGCCTCCTGACAAAGTGGACGTAAACTACATAGCTCTGATAATACATCCTTTTCTGAGGCTAATACGTCCACTTTTCAACTCCAGATGATAAATCGATACTTAGTTTATATAATCGTGATTTGATTCAAACCATTTGATTCAAACCATTTGATTCATCCTTCACGTCTCCGTCCGGCGCCATGGGCGTGACCTAGACGGATCAGTCAGAAAAAGGGCGTGCTCTAATTGGTCGAGGAGAGAAGAGTTGGGGTAATAGGGTAATTAAATGGTGTGTTCTGATTGGTTCGCCCTATATTTGCCAAAGATCTGATTGGCTCACACTGTATTTATCCGCGAGATAATTGGAGAAGGGAGATGATAGAGGACCTTTGATAAAATGATAAAGTCCAAAAAAATGGTAAGTGGAGATATGATTGGGTCTGTAGCATTTTTTGTCATGAGGACAGAGTACACTGGGCATGAATAGCGGGCGGTTTTATGACGGTCATTTTTTTGTTGGCGCAGCACAATGTCTCCGACGTATTGGCGTTTGTGAATGTTTTTATTTATGAGATAAAATCTTATACGAAAATTTGGGAGTCTAGAGAAAGTCTTGCTTTTGCTAGGAAGAATGGGAGAGATTAACAGGAACGAACATGTTAACTGGCGCGACGTCTTCGAGCATTACTTTAAAAAATTGCTGAGGACAGCATTGATGATAACGGTGATGTCGAGGAGGAAGAGGAAATACGTGATAGAAGCGGCAATAGAGGAAGAAGAAGAAAACAGATATTACGCATCTCTTGAAGATAATAATATTTTTATTTTTTACTTTAAATTTGCTTATTGTTCGAGATACTTAAACAGATATTTTTATTCAGATATTTCGTATTCTCCTGTTCTGCCTATGTCGCCGGAATATTAAAATTTATAAATAAGAAAAACATTATTCGCTCATGTATGATCATGTAAACAGCTGTAGATGAGTTATCTTGCCATGATTTAATATATATTCTAATTTAATATATATAGCAATGTTATTGCAGATTAATAAGGTTTGTTTAATTTTTTTTACAGTACAAACTGGCGATGGTACCGACCATCCTACTTCAGTGATTGCTTCTACATCGCTTCTGCATACAAGAGAAATGCTTTGGAAAAAGAATCCTCGCAAAATTTCGACGATTTCATCGACGATGATCATCATCATCAGCAGCAGTAGTAGCAGCAGCAGCAGCACGGCAACAGATATATCATCGGGAGGAAATCATCATCGACCGGATCAACAACAGGAAATTAGAGATAACTTTGCTTTTATCGAGTTAAGGCGGAAAACTGGCGTCTGTTTAGAAATTTTTACTAGGGAGGGAGGCAACTTTCGCGATACGTCTGCCTGAAGATACAGATATCATTCGTTGGATAGAAAACGCGTTCCGTGAAATTCGACTGTATGCATTATATTTGTGCGAACCATAGGATTATCGTTCGAGTCAGCGGATCTAGCGCATGGTCCGGCTGGTTTATCGTTTCGTCCAGCACGCGATTTAACTCATGAGGCATATGGCAACTCGTGAGTTCGCTGGCACAAAGTGCTAGAGGATTCGATATGGCAGAAAATTTTACAATATGCGTTTTCAAAGTTTCAATACCAGCCGGTCGAAGACGTCAATCTAATCGATTAACTCGCGAAGATGTAGCCAAACGCTCGATTTGAAAATAAACAATACAGACAATTTGTGTTTTCCCCGTTCGCTCGTAGTGGCACGTGTGGATCAAGAGCGTGAGCAACTGCGTACGGGGGAAGAAAGATGGGAATCTGTGAGATTCCCATCTTCGTTACAGCGTAAGCTGGCCGAAGAATTAACGAAAGCCGCTGGTATCATGATTCCCGAAGAAGGTTGTGAAATTTGCGAAATCGAGCAATTCCAACAGATTCTCGCTTTCGAAAATATTGCAATTATGATATATAATTTCAGTATTTTCGGTCGAGGCGAGAATCCGTTGATACGGCTGCGCGTTACTTTTCTCTCTAGATCGCGAACCAGCATGTTTAAATATAATATATTATGAGAGCTCGCGACATTATAATCCTATATTAAATATAAAAGCTGCCGCCGGTTCTCGCGGAGGATATTGTGTAGCATGCAACGTGGACTTCTAATGACAGAGGTCATCGATGCCAAAAAACGCTGCTACGCTATCCTGTCTTGCAACACCCCGACGTTGAGTTGATTAAGTGCGATTCGTGCGTTTGCGTCTTCTTCGGGCGTGCATGTTTCGAATGTCATCGAGCGCAGGGATCATATAATCAATTTCTCGTAAGCGTTTGCGAATCCATTAAAATTTGTAACGGATGCGGGCGATTGGTTAATTTAAAATCGCGACGACATGATTGCGACGTAGTTTATTGCAAAACTTGCCGATCGCAGTCTTCGAATCATTTGTATTACAAAACTCTTTATTATAAAGCCTCAGTAGAAAACCTAGGAGAAGGTACGAGTAACATCGCAAAAAGAAAATCCGCAAACAAATACGAATGACGTCGAAGAACGACGATTGAGTGTGTTAAAAGAGATGGCGTGTTTTACGTGTCACATTCGTGTTTTATGATTTCGAAATGCGACAAGACAAAACGCTCAAAGGAACGGAGAACGTAAGAATTCACGTTCCAATTCTCTGCGTTGCGAAGCATGCACGAGAATAAAGGTCATATCATTGCGATGTCGTTAGTGTGGAGTGCGCGAATTCATATTTAGTAGTGATCCCGTAAAAGAGTTTGTCGATTTCGCGACACGAAAAACACGTCTAAATATTTTTAAAAAATCATCTGTATCGCGCATAATGCTAAAGCATTTGACACTCAGTTCATTTTAAAGTACCTCGTTGAAAAGTCAGGAATAACGGAAGAACGGATGATTTTGAACGGGAAAATTATCGTTATGACGATTGTACAAAATTTATTGATAGTTCAAATTATACCTATGCATTTAGCCGATTTACCTAAGGCTTTCGAACTGCGGGATACTTTGGGTAAAGATTTTTCTCCTCATTTATTTAATACGCTGCAAAATCAAAATTATATTGGATCAATATTTGATGATATTATTCGCCTGAGCAAATAAAGCCTGAAAACACGAGCATTTTATGATTTGGCACGAGGAAATGTCGCGATCGAATTTCGTTTTTGATTTCAAACAAGAAATAATAAAATATTGTCAGAATGATGTAGATATTCTTCGACGTGCGTGCATGGCATTCAGAAAAATCTTTTTAGAATGCGGAGATGTGTGTCCGTTTGTAGAATGTATAATACCATTGCTTCCACATATATGAAAGTTTTTTGCAAAAACTTTTTACGCGAGGAAGAAATAGGAATCATTCCGAGCGGATATAGATATAAAGACAATCACTCGCACAAAGCATTACAGTGTGGATGAAGCGTAAGCTCGGACATCCTATTATTCATGCAGGGTAAGGCCGCGAGTATTGAATTGCCGGTACATCTGTCGATAGATATTACGAAGTCGAATTAGCGAACGCGTTGTGTTACGTGTTACAATTTCACGATTGTTTTTGGCATGGTCTCAATTGTTACCAAATCAATCGTGAAAAGAAACTTACGGACGGGGTATCACATGAAGATACAATCAATATGAATGAATTCTCGCAATAGCGTCTTCGACAACGCAGATATAGAATGAAGGAAAAATGGAAGTGTGAATTTGCACGAGAAAAGCGCAAGAATCGCGAGATGCACAATTTTCTCGAAAACCATCCTAATCAACCCTCTTCTCGACCCTCGTGAGGCATTCTTTAGTGGCCGTACGGAAAATATCGTACCCGTAACCCGATACGAAGTTACGGATACGGAGAAAATACGTTATATGGATATGTGTTCTCTGTATCCGTATTAAAAATGGGTTTCCGTTAGGCCAACCTACAATTTATATCGGAGAACAAGGAGTTAATTGGCGTAGCTCCGAATTTTAATTTGGATTCTGTCGAGGGTATCATTTGGTGCACAGTACTTCCTCCACGCGATTTCTTTCACCCTGTATTTCCGTATCGCATACAAGGCAAATTGTTGTTCGAGCTACGTTGTAGTTGCTTCGAAATGTTCTCGTAGGCCGAGTGCACTCACGCTCTCCCCGCCGAAATTGTATCGTGAATTCGTAGATGCATGAGTATCCCCTATGAATTGCGCAAAACCTCGAGAAAGATTATCTCGTGACGAATGTGAGCGAAATATGACAATTTAGAATCACACGGTTCGATCCTTGTACGAAGCAAGATGATTTGTTTGCCGAATATCAATAATTTTTTTAAATTAAAGCAGAAAGCTAGCGGATAGCCGAGAGAATGCCAGAATGACGAGAGTAAGGAATGGTACTTTCAGGAATACGAAGAAACTGAAGGTATTATTCTCGATAGAAATAATATCGTTCGAAATCCTAGTTTACATTTGGTTGCGAAACTCTACTTAAATTTTTTCTGGGATAAATTCGGCCAACGAACCAATTTACTTACAATACAGAGATCGTAAAAAAATACAAACATTTGGCAACGTTGCTCACGAGTTCAGAGCACGAAATAGAGCACCAATATATTACCTGTCAATGACGAGATAATATATGTTTCGATGTGGCAACTATGCGAAGAGACTATGGTCGCGCCTTCTTCGCAAACCAACAACGTCACAAGCACGACTATTATATGAATATCTAGAGAAATTAGGTAGTCGCATTTTATATTGTGATACAGACTCATGTATTCCGATTTTTCTACGAAAGCTTTTCCCTCGCTGCAGTATCACGATAAGACATCAGAGTAAGCTTATCATCGGCGATGCCACTTAACGATAAAAATATACACAAATCGCGAGCCTCTTTGATTGACGAAGATAAGCTTGTGCGCGTCGTACCGCGGCGAGAACTTTTCGCCCCAATGCGGTGGTCTTCACTGACAAGCTCGCGAGGATACACGAGCGCTTGTTCGCCGCGTGGGGGCCTCCGTCGCGATGATCAACTTATTCCCTCCTGCCTTTCCTAAAATTATTTCGTTTCATATTCTAGAAATCACGACATTTTTTTCTTTTTGCTTTTGAAGTCACGTACGGAGATCGATCATTCATTTCGTAAAATGGATGTGCGCTGGAAACATCCTTGGACGATCATATGCGGGCCGATCATATGCGGGCCGATCGATTGGGAAGACGATCTTTGTGAAGATTTTATTCCGGCATTTATCTCTCATATCCGACGCGTTTTATTTTATTACGCGGAATGGCCTCGTCAATTATCGTCAATTACAATACAACACACGTAAAAGAATTCGAAGAACAGCGTTGGGGGATGCAGCAATAAAACGACGAAGATCTATTCCATTAGAGACCAGCGTGATATATCACTTAATGCGAATTATATGGTCGTTTTAAAAAATCCACGCGATCGTGCTCAAATTCGTCATTTAGCGCGTCAAGTCTATCTCGACGATCCAAAATTCTTAGAAGAGACATACTACGACGCCAATCTAATCTCAGGAGTATTTGTTGCTCGATCTGAAACAATCAACGCCGGACGAGTATCGATTTCGAATATGTATTTTTCCCGAGGATACGATTCATTATGTCTACGTGCTGCGTAGATCATTTTCCAGCGGATTCGTATAAAAGTTAAGAATGGGTAATATGTATATGTCAGTCGTAGATTTTTTTTTCGCGATGAAGGTGAGTGACGAGAAATCGCACAGAGCGACGAAAATCGCCACACATTCGATCGGTAAGAGAAACACCTGTCTTCTCGCTCTATCATTTGAACAAAATTCAACGCATAACCTTCAACGCTGACGAAAAACTAATTCGTTGTATCTGTGAATGTATTTTTAATACACTCAAAGGTAATGTTTCGCTTGAAAAAAATCAGTTAACGAAATATAAAAAGGCTGCGTCACGTCGTTGCAAAACGTGATAATGGAAGGATAAAAGAAAGCTGTTGGTGCAGTGAGGCGGATTTTTATCTTATATTATTATATTATATTACCTTATATCGGACCTATATTATCAACCTTATCACTAATTATCGAAAAAACGAAATAATAGGGATAAAATGTTATAGAGAGGACTAAAAAAATGGTAATTTCGACAGAAAATCTGGAGAGAATGCACCATCAATTACGTCAAAATCCGACATCATTCATTGACGGAGAGTCAAAAGAAATAACACCGCAAAATTAATATCGAACACTAATAATACAGCGCAAACTCCGGAAAACTCATCTAACACGATTCGATGCGGAGATGAGTCGTATTCTTAATTCCAGCCGCGTGACGAAAGTGAGAGGTGAAAAATGTACAGAGAGGCATTATGGCGATACCTACAATTTATTCAAGAAACGCGAAGACAGAAAGACGTACGTAACGAAAATGCAGAAGACAATGCTACACGAGATGCCTCCGATAACGAGACGATGGCGTTTTTCACAATCTCACGCAAACATCCGATATATCACATTCCATTAAAAACACAGATATTACGAAAAATTTCGAAATTTCGAACATAATCATACGATGAAAAAGCATCGAGGAAATACTGAAAAGTGTACCGAAATCTTATCGTAAGCATGCACATTTACTGATGAAACATTTGTTTCGAAAAGCTGTGCCTGATAGAATTAGTTAGGACGAGTATGGAATCGTGACTATAGATGGCAATGTTGTGAAAGATTCGAATATCGCTGACTTAATAAACAATGCAATGCGCGAGAGAAAAACTGTGAAAGCAGCGGAATCAGTTTACATGATTACTCCGTGTTTTGAACAAACCTTTTGCACTTGTGAGAAATAAAAGATTATTGTCCACGCACAGTAAACAATATAAAATTTCGACTTCGCACGAGTTCCACGCCTTTTATATCGAAAGCACGAGTTCCACGTCGATTCGTATCGAGAACACGAGGAAGAAGAAAAACGTAAAAATTACGAACAAGAAATAGACGAGGAAAGTTCATTGATTCTTTTTCGTACATGAAAAACAAATATCCCTGTATCTTTGCAAACGTGAAAAAATCGATTACTCGGTAAAACTGAGATAACGATGACATTTGAAAAACTATATTACGATCCGTCGCATTATGCAAGCTATTCGGCAGTGGATAATCTAATTCGTGCCGTTAAACCGAACCTTTCTCGCAGGGAGAAGTTGTACGCTGGCTCGAATCGCAAGATGCGTATACATTGCACCGATCATTGCGCAGAAAATTTCCGCGATTGCATTACAACGTAATAAACATTGACGATGTGTGGGAGGCAGATTTGATCGAACTCTGAAATTTAAAAAATTACAATGGTTATTCCTATCTGCTAGTGATTATCGATGTACTAAGTAAATACGTTTGGGTAGAACCGTGACAAAACGAGTAACTGTGTGATAAAAGCTTTCCATCGCTAAAAGCGAAGGACAAGTACTCGTATACTTGCAAACGGACAAGAGCAAAGAATTTATCGCACAATTAATGCAGAAATTTCTTAAAGAAAACGATATACGTTTTCGGATAAAGCGCCGGACATTAAAGCCGCCATTGTCGAGCGCTTCAACAGAACACTGAAAGAGCGAATGTGGCGTTACTTCACGCATAAAAATTCGCGACGCTACATCGATGTTCTTCAGGATATTGTACGCACTTACAATCACACGCGTCACTCGTTCACGAGAATGCAATCAGCAGTAGTAACGAAAGAAAATACACGTATCGTACGTGAAAATATTGCTTATCGTTGGAAAAACGAAACATTAAAGAAATGTGCGTGAAAGGTTAAATATCAAAGATCTCGTTCGAACAAAAGGCGCCTTCGAGAAAGGATACGAGATTAAGTGGAGCGAGATATTTCAAATTTACCGTGTTCTCGATTGGCGAAACTCGTCTACGAACTGCGAGATTTAGCAGACGAAGTTATAGACGATATTTTTTATGAGCAAGAAACTCAAGTTGAGAAAAACTTAGAGGAAGAACAGTTTATCATCAATCGCGTAATAAAGAGTAGAGGACAAGGAGCTAATAAACAAGTGTTAGCTGGCATTACCCCAGTAAGTTTGATACTTGGATTCCGGTTTCGAGTTTAATTTCTCTTCGCGAGGAGGAACAATTCTTCTGGTACTTCCGAGTAACAGCAGTATGCGTCATTTTCCGGATAATACAACATCGTTCTTTATCACGGAATTACCTCACTCTATAGTATTACATAGGCAATAGAAGGTTGCGATAAGCAAGATTCAATTTCTCTGTAGCTTTTTACACATACGTCATAACGAAAATGTGATCAGATTCGTCGATGTTAAACCCGATAAAAGGACGAATGGTGCGCTTGAATGAACGGCAAAAGAAGTTACATTTTTAAATGGAATTTACAACGATATCCATGAGCTTATTGATGCGATTAACATCGCGTGTAAAGCTACCGAATTCGCATTTTTATTTCGAACAGCAAAAAGCGTCTTGGAGTAAAGTCTTGATAAGTATATACTGCGATGAGAAATGCAAAATGCTACATCATATAAACTTTTCCGATAATCTTTTATAAATGCTAAGTTTCGTATCAGCAATTTCCAGTAAACACCAATTTTATTCCAAGCTCGCGATACGTAAACCTAATTTGAATGAAATAGAAGAGAAAATTTTTCTTATTCACCGATTTAATAAGGAGACAGGAAAACGATTTGCAGACGATTACTGGAGTAGCGAGCCCTGTAGCTTGTGGCGCGATACATATTTTTATCCCCGATAAAATGTTCATTTATTGCGATATTTGTGAGCCATATATAACAGGCGATGTACGTACTCCTCTTCTCAGGATAGTTCCGGTCGAGATACGCAGTCATAATTACGCATTTGATGCAAATTTGGTGAAGCATTTCTCATTTCCAAATTATATTCCAATGCGACGAACGAATTTCAGAACGATCGAAATAGATATAAGAGATCATCTTGGAAAAAAAATTCCATTCGAATTCGGAACGCTGACAGTGACGCTGCACTTTAAACGTAAGCAATAACTTCCTTTCTTCTGTGTACGCGAATATGACGTTAGTCTTTAGTTAGGAACTAACGATGGAATATGAGGAGTACTTTGATGCGCGGGACATCGGTAGCAGAAGTGGAATTTCACGTGTTTTCATCGGCTCACCCTACCAGCATGGACATGGAATCGAAAGCTTTCTCGGCGGGTTATTTAGAAAAATACTACCCTAAATAAAGGTGCACGCGTTGTCGATAAAGAAGCTTTACGTGCGGGAATTAACGTAATAGAAGATGTCGAAAATAATAAACCTTTAAAGGAAGCGGTCAAAAGTCGGCTTGTGGAATCGCGAGGTAATCTGAAGAAAAAAGTCAAAAAAAAAATTAGTTCCCTGATGAAGGAATCGGGATATAAAATATCCGCGAAATCCGCGGTGCGGATTAGTTCACCCGGTGGTCGAGATAGACATATCGTGCATCGTAAACGAGACCGAAAATCAAAAGAAAATCATCGAGAAATATCACAGAGAAGAAGAGCAAAAAAGTAACGAAGAAAAAGAAAATTCGTGCTACAGGAAAAAAGATGAAAAAAATCATCCGCTAGGAAATATCAAGTTAAGAAACGCGACATATCCGACATATTCTCTTAATTGAGATAAGAATTCGTGGCTGAAGAAAAAGCATGTCTTTTCTTCATACTCACTCAAGCGAGTGTATAAAGAGCGAACTCGATCTCTTCTCTCTGCCTCCTACGCAAACCGGCATTGAGAGTTCGCAATGGATTTATTACAAATCCGTAACTTCGCTCGCGGACGACTCGCTCATAGAATTCGTCATACCCGGGCATGGAGAAGACTATCTAGACCTCACTCACACCAGTTGAGCTTTCGCATACGCGTAGAAAGCGAACGCGGGGAGAGCACATTAGTCGCATCCGACGGCAGAGCAAAAGTAGAACCCGTAAATCATTTACTGCATTCTATGTTCAACCAAATCGACGTATATTTCAAAGAAGCTCGCTACCAAATAACGCCTCTCGCGCGTACATTGAGGTGTTGTTAAAATATGCTTCATCCGCAAAAATCTCCCATCTAATTTCTTGCTTATGGAACGCGGATATCCCTGGTTACATGGATGACACATTAGATTCGTCAAATCCAAATACAGCTAGAGACGCGCACAATACATTCAAGGAAATCGCACTCTAGGTCTCATTGATCACCTTCACTGCGACGTTTTCAATCAAGATAAATTTTTAATTAACGGAGTGGAAGTTAGAATGATACTCGTACATTCGAAAGATTCATTTTGTCTTTCGGAGAATAAAACGATATCGAAAATACGCATTCTTGCCTCTACTCGTCTAGTCTACTCGTAAAAAGAGCAAAAATAAGCCCGGGTGCTACTCGCACACGCTAGAATGTTGAGTAAAACTACCGCCAAGTATCCTCTTACGAAAGTCAAAGTTAAAAGTCAAAGTTACAATCACGATACATGCAGGTGTGGAGGAATCGATAGACAATGCAATACTTGGACAGCTGCCAAAACGAACAATAGCCAGTTTTGTCGATAACAAGGCATTTAATGACGATAGAAAATTGAATCCGTTTAATTTAAAAAATTATGGTATAAATTTCTTTTCGCTGTATGCCGATGGCATACAAATTCCCAGTAGACCGATACAACCAAATTTTTCGAAAGACGAGTCGCTCTACGTTGAAGCTTATCACACATTATTTTCGGGAATCGACTTTTTGAAAGGTTCGAGGATAATTCTATAAGTAGAGACGATTATGCCAATGGCTACATTCTTTTCGCTTTCGATCTTACTCCAGATCTATTCGCTAATTGCGCAGGATATTAGAATCTCGTAAAACTCGGAAGCTTACGATTAGAAGTGAGATTCGAAAAAGCTCTTTCCGTGACTATTAATTGTATCATCTATGCCGAATTTGATAACGTTTAAGAAATCGACTCCTCGTGTCAAGCCATTGTCGATTTTTCCAGTTTAGCCCTATGACTTCCGCGAGAAAATTATTTCCCCTCCCCCCCACTACATATTTTTTTCTCATCTAATTGGACACGCGAGTTGAAAAAGCTTCAGTCTTGTTTGCGACACCAGCTTCGTGACGTAAAAAAAGTAGCGCAAATTCGAATATCATAATAGATATAGTCATCGACATACAAGGTTTTCGCGATGTCGAAGAAAACTTTATTCCGAAAGCAGTCGCGATTCTAGCGATTAATGCAACCATCACCGGATTATGACACTGGATTATGACGTCACCTGTCCATTTGACGATATACTCGAGAGAGTAAGACGAGAAAACAACTAGCTTATCCGAAATTGGGTTGTTCAAAAAGTTCATTGCATTTTTCCCAATAGGCGTTGTCCACGTTTATTTGTATGTGAGCGTGACATGAATATCAAATGTTTACGCGCGTTTATTGTTGACACTCAACCTAAAATCCAAAAAAAAAGTTGACACGATTCGATTGAGTTTTGTGCTTGCAATTGTGGTTCGAACATGGAGAATTTGGAAGAGTATATTCGCCATATTCTGTTTTATTTCAAAAAAGGGAAGAAAGCAACTGAAGCAAGGGAAAAGTTGCATCGAGTTTATGGCAGAAATGTCGTCAAAAAATGCCAGTGTCAGAACTGGTTCGCCCGATTCCGTGATGGTGATTTTTCAGTCAAAGCTTATCGGTCCGGTAAGCCTTCCAAGATTGACAACGATGAAATGAAAGCATTGGTACAAGCAAATAAGCATTCAACGGTTCGGGAGTTTGCTATCGCTCTAAAAGTATTCGTTGGAAGTGTTCATGGCCATTTGAAATTACTAGGCTTCGTAAAGAAACTCGATGTTTGGGTACCGCATGAGTTAAAAGAAATTCATCTGACGAATCGCATGAGCGTCTGCGACTCATCAAACGCGAAGAAAACGATCCGTTCTTAAAGCGTATGATCACGGGTGACGAAAAATGGATTGTTTGCAACAATGTTAGCCGAAAAAGAAGTTGGAGTAGGCGAGGTGAAGCACCGGAGAGGCAAGCAAAAGCGGAGATCCACCAAAAGAAGGTAATGTTGTCAATGTAATGGGATTGGAAGGGACCAGTCTTCTATGAGCTATTTCCAAAGAACAAAACGATTAATTCCGATGTCTACTGTGAGCAACTACAGAAATTCAGTGATGCCATCGCACAGAAACATCTCGAACTAATCAATCGTAAGGGTGTGGTGTTTCACCACGACAATGCGAGACCACACACAAGTTTGGTCACTCGGCAAAAATTGTTGCAACATGGTTGGAATGTGTTACCACATCCATCGTATAGCCCGGACCTTACACCATCAGACTTCCATCTCTTTCGCTCCTTGCAAAACTCCTTGAATGGTAAAACATTTGCTTCTGAAGACTTCATCAAATAGCACCTAGACAAGTTTCTCGTAGAGAAGGATGGGAAGTTTTATGAACGTAGTATTATGAAGTTGCCCGGGAGATGGCAGAAAGTCATCGAACAAAACGGCCAATACCAGTACAAGTATGTAAATATGAAACCGGAATTTACCAATAGATGGCCATAGCTGTCAATGTAGTTGCCGTTAGACGGCGCCATTGACGTCATTTCCTTGTTCTGACATCTGACAAAGATTTTCAACTCACAACAATACAAGTTTCATACAACAGTATAGTTTGTAATAATTGAACATGTCGAATTTTGTGCCTGGAAATTACGATTTGCGGACAGCATTGATTTTCTATTGCCATTTGAAGAAAACTGCTGCAGAATCGCATCGAATGCTTATCGAAGCTTACGGTGAGCTTGCTCTTGGTAAATCACAGTGCTTTGAGTGGTTTAAAAAATTCAAAAGTGGCGATTTTGACATGAGAAACGAAGAACGTGGAAAACCACCGAAAAGTTTGAAGACAGCGAATTGCAAGCATTGTTGGATGAGGATGACGCTCAAACTCAACAACAACTCGCGAATCAATTGATGTGACACGAGAAGCGTCTCCATATGTTTGAAATCCATGGGAAAGATCCAGAAGATGGGAAAATGGGTTCCACATGAACTGAATGAAAGACAGCAGGAAAACCGAAAAACCACTTGCGAAATGCTGCTCGCCAGGTACAAAAGAAAGTCATTTCTCCATCGAATTGTGACTGGCGATGAAAAGTGGATATATTTTGAGAATCCTAAGCGTAAAAGATCATGGGTAATTCCATCGACATGCAAGGCCAAATCGCTATGGACGGAAGACTCTGTGTTTGGTGGGATCAGAAAGGTGTGATCTATTATGAGCTGCTAAAACCTGGCGAAACCGTTAATACTGAACGCTACCGACAACAAATGATCAATGAATCAAGCTTTGAAAAACGATCGGAATATCAAAAAAGGCAAAGTGATTTTGCTTCCTGATAATGCACCATTACACAGCAAAACTGGTTAAGGAAACGATTGAGGCATTTGGTTAGGAAATACTTTCGCATGCGGCTTACTCACGAGACTTGGTTCCGTCCGATTACCACTTTGCATCGATGAGACACGCACTTGCTCAGCAGCGCTTCACTTCTTATGAAGTATGTACGAAAATGGCTAGATGACTGATTTGGCTCAAAAGAGCAACAATTTTTTTGGCGTGACATCCACAAATTGTCAAACAGGTGGAAAAAATGTATAGCTACCGAGGGCAATACTTCGAATAAAATATTTTTTATCATTTTCATGCAATAAACATGTATTTTCTATTAAAAAATTCCGGTTTCATATTTACATATATCATTGATTATGTTCATTACGTATATTAAATAAACACCTGAAAATTAAATAAAAAAAACGCAATGACTTTTTGAACAACCCAATATCACGAAATCGAATGGTTCGATGGAGACGTCAATCCAAAAAACTTTACGATAATATCTACGTGACATTACACATGCTACATCTATATCAGAGGACGAGAGAAGACATGCTATCTGAGTAATCTATTCTCTAGAAACGTATATAATCTGGAGGAAATTTCTCCTGGAAGGCTTTCAAAAATTTACTAGATTTCGAAGATCGTGGATAACGCTGCACGCATCACGGATTTCGAACCAGCGTCGAATCACATTGCGCCTTACGTAACGCTTACAAATTGAAACGCTGGCTAACTATACGAAATAACAGCAATTCAAGTTACGATAGTCTTCTCTCGGAAAATTGGAGCGAGAACGACATCGAAAGCGAAAAGACAGACAGTGAGAATTTTTCAATTCAATTTAAAAATCAGAAACACGATATTATTCGCATTGAAGCGTAGAGGAAAAATATATCGACAAAAAAAGACGAATTAGAGTGAGGACAAACAAGTAACAGACGAGGAGAAAAAAGATCTTCCAAAATTCGACTCGCCAATTGGTAGAGATAAAGCTAAGCACTAGCATCTCAGATCTCGCACTAGCGTCTCACAATCATCGAGTATTTTTGAGAGCTCCATGTCGCACACGCTGCCAAAAGAGATACATTTTGAATTTACGCAAACATTTCTTCTCTCACACTCTCCGACAACGAGAAATAAATTCGTTGGAAGTTTTAAACGCATTACATCATCTCAGTGTCCGATATGCGGGGATCTATCCTGCCGATCGACTGCCGAGGATGTGGATAAGGTCGACTGTCATTATCGTTAACACGGACGATCACAATCGACTTGACGAACACTGGATCGCTTTCTACATCGATGAACATGGAACGTATTTCGATAGCTATAGCTTGCCGTCATTAGATCCAAGAAGATTTCGACGAAACTCCACCACGAATCTTCTGAATACGACAACGCTACAAGGAATACTCTCAAACTTGTGGACAATACTGCTGTGTATTTCTACATTTTATGTGTAATGGCTATAATCTTAGCTAGTTTCTTAATCTGTTTACCTCTGATTGTAAGCGAAATGATCGATAAATCGTACAATTATTTCATAAATTCATTGTAAACATAAATTCGTAAATTCTCATGTTGTATGTCGTCATGTTCAAATGTGTACTCTTTCAAAAAAATAAAATAACTACTTCATATCCCTTTTAAACAAACATTTTAAACTTATAAATATCGTCTGTTTCTTACTTCTTCCCTTCTCATCCTCAATACAATACATACATTTTCTTTACAATAGATACATTTTCTTCTGTATTACAGACTTAGATAATGTACATTAAATACATAAAATATAGAAAGAATTTTTTAAAGTAACGCTCGAAGACGTCGCGCTAGTTAACATGTTCGTTCTTGTTTATCTCTCCCATTCTTCCTAGCAAAAGCAAGACTCTCTCTAGACTCCCAAATTTTCGTATAAGATCTTATCTCTCATAAATAAAAACATTCACAAACGCGTCGGAGATATTGTGCCGCGCCAACAAAAAAATGACCATCATAAAACCCGCTATTCATGCCCAGTGTTCGTACTCTGTCCCCACGACAAAAAATCCATTATAGATCCAATTTCCACTCACCATTTTTTTGGACTTTACCCTTCATTTTGTCAAAGATCCTCTACTACCTCCCTTCTCCAATCACCTCGCGGGTAGGTACAGTGCGAGCCAATCAGATCTTTGGGCAAGTATAGGGCAAACCAATCAGAATATTTAACTATTTAATTACCTTATTACTCCCACAATTCACTCTTCGATCTTTGAGCAAGTATAGGGCAAACCAATCAGAGCACACCCTTTTCTTGACTAACCCGTCTAGATCACGCCCATGGCGCCGGAAGGAGAGGGGGTTTGTTTTGATGCCCCATGGCTGCTCATATACTACTCACGTATATTTTGAACTGTGTAATATGTAAATAGTGTGAGTGAAGAAAATAACTTTTTACGCCAAAAGTTGTATTATCAGTAAAATATTCAGTGTGTGTCGTAAGTTTCACGTAACATTTCACAAAATTTATGATAAAACTTCTATTATAGAATGTGAATGTTTGCACTTTAAATATAATAATATTGAAAACCAACAACTGATGAGTGAACATTATTTTTCAAGGGGACAAGAATGAACACACAATTATAATATAACATTTTATAATACTATTAATACTATTATAGTTCTAGCCATGATTGCGTTTCAAGATTGGAGAGGACTTTATTACACATATTTATAAAATTGTCTAGTGTACTTGTATAAATTCATAATTCTGAAATATTTTTAGATAATAAGATCAACTTTGATTGATTATAGGATTTCATTTACCTAATTGGAATTCAAATTTATTTATCTAATTATAAAAAATTTTTTATACGATTTATAGCATGTAACATATGCATACATATATTATTTCTTGGTAAAGTATATATTTATAAGTCAAATCAGGAACAAAAATCTTTTATAAATAAAATTAATATTTCCTGTAATTAAGGCAATTAAATTTTATAAGATACATGTAAAACAAAAATAAAAAGAATAAAAAGAGGGACTAAATTAATAACGTATAATTATATAATAATAACGTATATTTAGAAACAATATAGCTAATGTCACAAATTTATTGTTGCATCAGTATATATTAAAAAATTTATGATTGATCACAATAATGAGACAGAACAATATTGCAACAATTTAATTAATTCTACATATTATAACAATAAATGGTTGTCGTTATTAAGCAATAATTTGATATTGTAGTGAACATAGACCGTGCAAAAACGTTCAAAGAAATAAAGTATTTATTTTTATCTTTATTAAAGAATCAGTTGACCAACAATATTGGTATTTTATACCTTTAAAAAGATATCATAATGTTTTTAACATTAAAGATATGCGAGGAATTCTTTGCAATTAAAATAGATACCGGTGGTGTACGTCTATATGCAAACATTTTATTCATTATAACATTACTCTGAAAAACTAACACTATATTTATAAAGATACGTAAAATTCCATCGAATACACTGCCTAAACTTATTTTTGAAAAGAGAATGAGAATAGACAGACTTTATTGTCTTACTGACAGACTTATTGATCAGCTGACGCTGATCCGTTACATATAAAAAAAAATTCGATATCGTCAAAGTTCTATATATATGTCATTGCATAATTTATTATAAGCTTGACAACAATTACACTGAAAATTAACTCGTATATTTGTAAAGATATGTAAAATTCCATTGAATATACCATCCGAAAGAATAAATAAATAAATAAAAAAATAAATAAAAATTTAAAAAATAAAAAAGAAATGATATATAAAAATAATGAAATAGTAAATGCATAAACGAAAGACAGCTCTACAACATCAACCGCTCTGTGAAGTTACCGCCGCAGTCATCGCATCAAAAAACGTCTGTGAGGATATTATATTTTAAACGTTAAATAAGAATTGTACGTATACGTTACTCTGTGTAAAATTAATAAACAATATTGCTCGTCGATGCACTTCAGGCGCAGTAAAGAATTTGGATTTTGAAACGTGCTTACTCGCAGTAATACATGGTGTACCAAACATAAGACATAGTAGATATATAAATATTTCAATGTATGTGATTCGAAATTGATGATTACGTAAATTTAAATCTTCTTACATGTTATCGTACGATTCATGGTGTTATTGATGCAACTCATCCACACATAGACATTATGGAACATATATTACTTCAATGTCATAAAATGTAATTATGTTATCTATATTAAAAATCGCATATAGAGGCAAAATTGAAATAACTCTTGATGCGAAAATAATAATTTTCAATGTTAATTTGGATTGTTGGAAAATGTGAAATGATGAGCACTAATTAATAAGACTTATAGCTACATTACTTTAATCAGTTGGCTCACTACATACGCTGAGAATTCAGTGGAATGCGAAACATCTGAAAATTTGTGGTGGAGATCACTATTTAAAAAAACAAATTTATGATACATAAGTCTTATTACATTAGTCGCTCTGTGAATCGCTCCTATTACATAGAATAGATTTGCTTTTACTGTATTAAATTATATATAGGTGTACAACTTTGCTTCCGTCGTTTTTTTTCCGAAATACGAGGCTTTATTGTAAAAAACTGGTTATACATTTATGATTCAAAGTATTGTCCATCGCTGGCCACTACTTTCTCTCATCTTTCGGGTAGCGTACGAATCCCGCGTCGAAAAAACTGGTCATCTTTTGAGGCTATCCACGAATCGATCCAATTTTTTACTTCTTCATAAGACCAGAAGTGCTGGTCAGTCAGGCCGTGTGCCATTGATCGAAACAAGTGATAGTTAGAGGGAGCAACGTCTAGAGAATACGGCGGGTGGGGTAGGATTTCCCATTTCAACGTTTCCAAGTATGTCTTGACCACTTTCGCAACATGGGGTCGAGCATTGTCATGCTGCAAAATCACTTTATCATGTCTCTCGTTGTATTGCGGCCGTTTGTCTTTCAATGCTCGGCTCAAACGCATCAATTGCGTTCGATACCGATCGCCTGTGATTGTTTCAGTCGGTTTTAACAGTTCATAATACACTATACCGAGCTGGTCCCAAATACAGAGCATGACGTCAAAATCACCGTTCTTGAAGCGTTGAAACCACTCACGACACATTCTTTCACTAATAGCGGCCTCACCATAAGTATTTGAGAGCATTCGATGAGCCTCAGCCGCAGATTTCTTCATATTGAAGCAAAAAATTAAAACCTCTCGAATGACGAGAATTTGGCTCGTAAACTGACATTTTCAATCGAGAATAACTTTATGATGCAGACACAAATCGACTTTCTATGGGGTTATGTTGACAGATGCCCAAATTTATTGCATGACGTCTATGAGCTATTTATTTCGACCACCACTTACCGCTAAAGCCATCTATAGGAAAACGGCGGAAGCAAAGTTGTATATATATGTATATATATATATATATATATGTATGTATTACCCTTGAAAACGTCTCATGCTCTATGAACTATTACGTTTCAATTTAACAGGATGAGGTGTGTGAGAGACAGTAAGTTTATTCAATTTTTATAAAATTTCGATTATACATTTTGTACGTTGTATGTATTTTTCTAAGGTCTATTTAGATGTTTTCTATTTTTTACAGCGCATTTCATACAGTTTCGAAATCTCACTATATATATCTCATATCTTGATGAGAAGATATGCATTGACATTTACAGTATATAAGTTCTTGGACATCGGGATCGTCGTGGGACCTAGAAATTGCGATCTGCGACAACCGAGACAACTGCACAATCGTACTTCATGCTACGTGGAAGGCGAGACGTGCAAATATTGAGCGATTAATGTTGTCAACTGTTCCACCGATTCAAGATCTGAATGTAGAACTTGTTAAAGTATTGGGAGTACAAATTAGTTCGGTCCGTTTTTTTGTGCATTTATTTCAAAATAAAATGAATGAACAGATCAATTAAAGTATTGTCCATGCCTACTACTTTTTCCCATCTCTCAGGCAATTTTTGAATTCCATTTCTCGAAAAAATGACTCGTCTTTGAAGGCGATCCAATTTTGGAGCCAATTTTCGATTTCTGCGAAAGAAGTGAACCGGTGACTTGCCAAATCATGCTGCATCCTTCGGAATAACCAATAATCAGAAGGAGCAATATCCGGAGAATACGGCGGGTGCGGTAAAACATCCCATTTGAGCGTTCCATATTTTTTTACGACTTTAACGACATGAGGCCGAGCGTTGTCATGAAGAAGAATAATTTTATCATTGAAGAAGAATAATTTTATCTTTGCTCGCTTCCGGCCGTTTTTCTCGCAGTGTACGGCTTAAACAAATCAATTGTAGCCGATACGCCCGTAATGGAATCGCCAGGTTTCAGCTAGTAAACAAGACTCTTTTGGTCCACCAGATTCAGAGCATGATCTGCGAATCATGAATGTTCGGCCGTGATGTTGATATTGAGATCGATGGCAACGATTGACCGGGTTTAGTATTTTTTCTTCTTGGGGTTGTCGTTGTATAGAATATCCACTTCTCATCTCCAGTCACAATCCAATGTAAAAAAATCTTTTCTCTGTTGTCTTTGAATCAACTGTTCGTGAATGAAAAATCACCTTTCTCTCGGTTTCAGTTCATAAGGCACCTAATTTCCTTGTTTTTGAATCATTCCCATGGCTCTCAATCGTACAGAAACGGCTTGTTGAGTTATCCCCAATGATTCTGCAAGCTCCTCTTGCGTTTGACTCTGATCTTCTTCGAGTAATGCCTCTAATTCTTTGTCTTCGAATTTTTTTGGCTGTCCAGGCTTGTTTTCAACGTTGAAATTTCCATCCTTGAAACGTCGAAACCATTCCCTACATGATTTATCAGTTGGAGCAGTGTCACCATCTTCGACAAACATTCGATGAGCTTCAGCCGCACTTTTCTTGTAATTAAAGCAAATAATCAAAACCTCCCGCAAATGCTGCTTGGTTAACACAAAATTCGATATTTCAAATCAATAAAATCAAGGTTTATGAAACTCAAAGCGATATAAACTGAATATTATTAGCAGATGTTTAATCTTTCTGAAACCGCCAAAATCAGCTGTCACTATGAACTATTCACAACAGCTGAAGCTATCTTTAGGGAAACGAACCGAACTAATTTGTACTCCCAATAATAATATGATAGCTGTTCAGTAGTATGACGTAGTACAATAAGTGTTCGATAGCTACTCAATAATAGTTTATAATGGTTTGATAATTAGGAACGCTCAGCTATTTATATTACATTACATTATTAAAAATATTATTATAATTAATTATTAAATTAAAATTATTGCTAAGTCATATCATTAAAAAATCGTAAAATAAATACCATATTTATTTAATAAAATTGTGAGCAAGAAAAAAATGAATGTGGGAGAGAATATAACGGGAAAAAGAGAGAGCACGAATACTATGATAAGTAGGACCACTATGGATAGGAGAGAGAGCACGAATATGGCGAGTATAGGACTACAATTGGGACATATCATTATGGACTATTTGGCAATGTTGCAATGCATCTCAATTGTTAGATTTTATATTATTATGCATACTATTTGACAACGTCGTAATGTATCAAAATTACATTCATGATGTCATCACGAAATATATCGTATTAACATGTCGAATGTCTTTAAAAAAATCTTTTATTACTTCATTCACTAACAAAGCTGTCGTATATCGGCGCTTGCATTTTGATCTCTCGCTTATGTTGGTTGAACAATTCCATATGCATTCTTGAAGAAATGTGATGGAAGAGACGAAACTTAGAAAGAGTTCGGGCAATGTTACTGCATCAATTGTTCAGACGGCCCGCTACTGCAACGCTTTCCAAGCATGTACGATTTCACAAGATTTTATGTTCCTATTCAAGATGAAGAGTTTTATAAACAGTAAGTTTTTATTTTATAAATTTTTTTTATATCTTTTCTCTACTTTGTTTATCTGTTTTCCTTTTTCCTCTATTACATATATATATATAATATATATAAATATATATATATAAATTAATTAATAATAATTAATAATTATATATATTAATAATTATATATATATAAATATATATATAAATATATATACATATATATATATATATATATATATATATATTTCTTTCTTCTGCAGAGCATCTTCTTGTAATAAACTCCGTCATACATCTCATATATTGAGAAGAAGATCTATACTGATTTCTACAGCTTACAAATATTGGAATCATCATGGGACCTGTCTTTTGTGGAAATTGCAATTGGTGACAACCAAGGTAACAATCTTGTATTGTGCAATGTGACAGGCTTTCAATGCGCGGATATTGAGTGGTTCGTGCTATCAATTCCATCTTCATCATAATCGATCGAAGATCTTGTGATAGAAATCGTAAAAATGTGTGATGTGAATGTGATCAAATTAATATTGCGCGAAACATATGTCTGTATATATGAAGCCGTCAATCGTACTCTTCATGTTCAAATTCAAACATTGCGTTGAGAACGTATATTCTGTGCCAGTATACGCATATCGTCAATGAAAAATTTAAATATTTTGTAATACTTTTAAATGAAAATTGTATCATAGATAAATGTGATGCTGTAGATTTTTTGCTCAAAATTTATAATAAAAAATCAAATATAGAGTGTAATTTTAAATAGTATATGCTTTAGATAATATTGTAAATATTATCTAAATATTTATTTAATCTGTAATATTGTAAAGTGTGAAAAGTACATTTTATTACTAATCGGAAGCAGGTGCTTAAAATTTGAAATTAATTAATTTAATTAAAATAAATTAAGTTCCTGCTTATAAATATTCTAGGAATATAATAAGAATTATATATTGTAAAATTACATTATATATAAAAATAAACGCATATTAAACAGTTATTTAGTATTTACTTGGTTCGTGAAAAGTTGATACTATTAAGTATTAGGTATACAACTTTGCTTCCGCCGTTTTCCTATAGATGGCTTTAGCGGTAAGTGATGGTCGAAATAAATAGCTCATAGACGTCATGCAATAAACTTGGGCATCTGTCAACATAACCCCATAGAAAGTCGATTTGTGTCTGCATCATAAAGTTATTCTCGATTGAAAATGTCAGTTTACGAGTCAAATTCTCGTCATTCGGGAGGTTTTAATTTTTTGCTTCAATATGAAGAAATCTGCGGCTGAGACTCATCGAATGCTCTCAAATACTTATGGTGAGGCCGCTATTAGTGAAAGAACGTGTCGTGAGGGGTTTCAACGCTTCAAGAACAGTGATTTTGACGTCCAAGGTCATGCTCTGTATTTGGGACCAGCTCGGTATAGTGTATTATGAACTGTTAAAACCGATTGAAACAATCACAGGCGATCGGTATCGAACGCAATTGATGCGTTTGAGCCGAGCATTGAAAGACAAACGGCCGCAATACAACGAGAGACACGATAAAGTGATTTTGCAGCATGACAATGCTCGACCCCATGTTGCGAAAGTGGTCAAGACATACTTGGAAACGTTGAAATGGGAAGTCCTACCCCATCCGCCGTATTCTCCAGACGTTGCACTCTCTGACTATCACTTGTTTCGATCAATGGCCTGGCTGACCAGCACTTCCGGTCTTATGAAGAAGTAAAAAATTGGATCGATTCGTGGATAGCCTCAAAAGATGATCAGTTTTTTCGACGCGGGATTCGTACGCTACCCGAAAGATGGGAGAAAGTAGTGGTCAGCGATGGACAATACTTTGAATCATAAACATATAACCAGTTTTTTACAAGAAAGCCTCGAATTTCGGAAAAAAAACGGCGGAACCAAAGTTGTACAGCTAATATCAACTAATTATAGAGCAACTGTAGCTATAAAAAAAAACTGATACGTTATATTTAGAAATATATATTCGTTCAAATAAACAAAATCATTAAAATATTTTTATTTAAATATTATTTGAAACGTTTATTTAAAATATTTCTTACTTTATATTTTAAGTAAGTTTCCGAAATCTATTTTTTATTTAAAATAAGAAATGGTCTTCGAAAACTTATTTTAAAAAAAGACAAGTTTATTTTTATTTTTATATTTTAAATAAAAGTTCTATATTTGAAATAAATAAATGCATATTCAGACCTTATTTCTTATTTTATATTTTAAATAATTTCTTGTGTCCTATTCCTTATTTAATATTTTAAATAAGTTTTTGAAACCTATTTTACATTTTTTACTTCAAATAAATCGTATCAGTTATTTTACTGAATCCTGTTTTTAAAGCATTTCTAATTAAATCTCATATAATATTTTTTCTTTTTTCCATTGCATTTATGTAATATGCTTCCGCAATTAATTGTCTGTTAAATAATATTAAGTTATTCAGAAAATTAATTTCAAATTTTGTTAATTTAAAATTATATATAGAATATATTTATTGTGAAGTTTTCGACTATCTATCGTGAAAACTCGAAGTTTTCTTTAAAAAATTCATTTTAAAAAAGTGTCAATTTTTTGTTCTGAATTACTCGCGGATTAAGTAAAAAGGAACATTCCGAACTCATAACTGCGTCACAAATTATCGTACCGCAATTAAAGATACAGATTTCTAATGCTAAAATTTTCCTCTATCGAATGATAATTGCCAATTTTATTAAAAAGATAGAATATGTATAAATTTGAGTTAAAAATATGACTGTATTTTCATTGTAATCATTGCGCAATAGTTATAGAAGGAAAGTAATATTATATTTTTTAACTCAAATGCATACATATTCTATTTTTCAAAAAAATTGATTGACATTTATATATATATATATATATATATATATATTTACGAGGGCTGTTTGATAAGTATCCGTGTTTGACGATTGAGGGCGCCTCTGACTAAAAGTCTGTATATCATCGTGTAACGCCATTTTTTGAACGACGCAAGTAAAAATTTCAGACAGCTGTACCGGTTAGTTTAGTTTTTATAACAATTGAAAGTTGACGAAAGTTTGTGCTTGTTTGCAATCATAGAGAAAGAGCAATATCGGTCTGTGATTCGATTCCTGTTTTTAGACGGGAAGACGTGAAAGAAATCAAAGAAAAGTTGCATGTCGTATATAAGGACAACGCACCTTCGATGACTACCATAAGATATTGTACAACAAATTTAAGCATGGCCGAACATTCATTTTTGATGAAGAGCGCCCAGATTGTCCGATTGAAGTGACTATGGAGGATATGATCTACAAAATCCATGATATCGTGTTAATAGACCGCCGGGTGAAGATCAGAGAGATTGCTAACATTGTAAAGATCTCAACTGAATGCATACAAAATGTCCTACACGAAACATTGGGCATGAAAAAGCTATCGGCGAGATGGGTGCCGCGTTTGCTCACAGTGGAACAAAAACAGAATCGCATGACAACTTCAAAGCACTGTTTGGACATGTTTAAGCGCAATCCGAAAGAGTTTCTGCGGCGTTTTGTCACTGTTGACATGGACCATCCACCATTACACACCAGAAACGAAAGAACAATCTAAACAGTGGATTAAATCCGGCGAATCTGCTCCAAAGAAGGCAAAAACGATTCTATCGGCCGAAAAGATCATGGCCATCGTTTTTTGAGATTCGCGAGGCATCATTTTCACCAATGTACCTATTTGGAGAAGGGAAGGACAATCACGGGACAGTACTATGCTGATTTATTGGATCGATTCGACGCTGAAGAAAAAACGGCCTCATTTAGCGAAAAAAAAGTGCTCTTTCATCATGATAACGCGTCATTCGTCTGCAATCGCCATGGCAAAACTAGTCGAATTACGCTACGAATTGTTGTCTCATCCACCCTATTCTCCAGATTCCCCTGCGATTTCTATTTATTTCCAAACATGAAAAAATGGCTTGGCGGAAAGCGCTTTGCCTCAAATGAGGAAGTCATCGCTGAAACAGAGGCCTATTTTAAGGAGTTCGACCAATCATATTTTTTAAACGATATAAAAATGTTGGAATATCGCTGGGCTAAATGTATCGAGCTGAAGGGAGATTATGTAGAGAAATAAAAAAAAAATTTTTTTTAAAAGTAGTTTTACTTACCCTTAACA
>NW_012130118.1:1546417-1549113 GCF_000143395.1 Atta cephalotes | reverse complement strand
ATATATATATATATATATATATATATATATGGGACTGAGAGACTTGAAACAATGTTATCGTGGAGAGGGATAAAGTGTGGCGCCCCGAAGGAGGATGGAGGGGGACTTTCCTGCTTCCGGCTGTCAACCATAAAGCTTGATCGGGTTGGTCGGAGTTCGGAACTGGTTCGAGCTCAGTAGAGTAACACACGGTGACGCTGCCTAACTTTCCTTGTCTCTCGTGTTCGTTGTCAGTAGTGTTATCAGCTGTATTCCTGGATATTTGTCTAACTCGTCGCGGAAGCACGTCAAAGATTAACACGCGTAAACACGCCTCGATTGCGAATCCCCGTGAGTATTTCGCGTTTCTCGTTAGCCGATTTACATACGTCGCTGCTGCTGACAGCGTCATTGCGGCAAGCGGCGATCTATGATTCCCATATATGTCACATGAAGGTAGAGTGGTTCTCCATCCCCAAATTATTAGTCACGCACGGCTTTGCTCAGGCGGCTCCGACCGAATGAATTGCGTCGGCGCATTTACTTGTTGTCACCGACGCCGTGCATTGATGCCCGGCCTCGAGAGAGAGAGAGAGAGACTCCGGCGTCGATTTCTCCCTACCATTATTCCTGCCAGGAGCAACGCCCAGCGAATTATTCGCATGTGTTCAAGTGTCTGCGCGAAATCTCGGTTGAAAAACTGAATTTTCTCGCAAGATTTGTCAATAAAAAATTCTGCGGACGCTGTTCTTTGTCCTGTCTCCCAAAATTGTGCCTGTATACCTCTTTAAAAAATTATAATACTGTCTACATATGCTTGGAAAATATCTCTTCTTACACATCAATCAGTCATTGTTTTCAAGAGTGTTCAAGAAGCAAATGATATCTGATTACGTACAACGTTTCGAAATTGATTGATAATGAGAAATTGATTCTAATGACATAACTTGGTGCTTTTATTTCTTCCAGGTTATATGATTTAAGTGAATTGCCTGGACATTTAAACAGAGCAGTTAGCAGTATATTAAAATGGCTTGGCGTTTCAAAGCGTCCAAATACAAAAATGCAGCTCCAATCGTTCCCAAGCCAGAGGCTTGTATTCGAGATATCTCTGTGGGATCGTATCAGACCTATGGCAATAATATTACAGCATCTGCAGCGTTTATGGCATTCAATGTCGATCATAATGGTATTACATTTATATTTATCTTCAATAGATTTATTTCTTTGAGAATATTCATAAATTATTCATTAATTAAATAAAATCATTATTCCTTTCTTATTGAAGGATCCAGCTTAGCAGTATTGCCGTTAGAAGATTGTGGCAGAAAAAGCAAAACTATGCCACTGTTGCATGCACATGCAGATACTGTGACAGATATGGATTTTTCTCCATTTCACGATGGCTTGCTTGCAACTGGGTCTCAGGATTGTCTCGTAAGCATCTTAGAACTTTATTTTCAGCAAATTTAAAATGAAATGCAAAATACTATTTAAGAATTTACTTTTTCTAAATGTCATATTAATTCTATTTAGAAGCTATGGATTATCTCTGTGTTCGTATTCATTTTTGAAATGTCAATGTATTTCGTGTATTTGAATATTGGTATTTGGATATGAATACAGAGATAACTCGCAAAATACAATATTTTATATATAGAAAGTACCGGTGGAAATCTCAAAAGTAATTTGTTAATTCCATTTGTATAAAACTAGGTAAAGTTATGGCATATCCCAGAAAGTGGCTTAGAAGAATCCTTATGCAATCCAGAATGCACATTCTCGCATCGTCAACGAAGAGTGGAAGCAGTGTGCTGGCATCCTTCTGCTGAACATCTTCTAACCACTGCATCATTCACTAATCTCTCACTCTGGGATGTTCTGTCACAACAAGAATTATTTTGTAAATTATATTTCATAACTTCACTAACACTTATTGCTTTACTCTCATTTATGAATGTTGTTACAGCTAATAGTGATCACACCGAAGTAATCCAGTCTGTAAGTTGGAAAGAGGATGGTACTGTTTTAGCGACATCTTGCAAGGACAAACAACTGAGGCTTATAGATCCGCGCGCATCGACATGTATCGTTAATTCATGCTTGAGCCACCAAAGTATTAAAGATTCCAGAACAGTCTGGCTAAACAATGATAGAATACTCACTACAGGATTTGATGCAGCAAGACTTCGTCAAGTTTACATTAGAGACTTGAGGCACTTGAATGAGCCAATGAAAATTTTGGAATTAGATTGTAGTACCGGGTAAATCTTTCCACTTGAGATTTATTTAATCAGTCTAATTGCTAAGTACCATAAGTACCACCGATAATGTCGTAATATATATATTATAATGTCTTAAGATAATGTATTAAGATAGGTAATTGTTTGTATATAATTGTTTAATATATTTTGTTAGTATTTTGATGCCGCTTTTCGATTCCGACACAAATATGCTCTTCCTCGCTGGCAAAGGAGATACCACTATTATATACATGGAAATCACAGAGAGAGATCCTTATCTAGTAGAAGGGATCCGTCACAGTGGTGAGCAAACTAAGGGAGTATGCCTGGTTCCTAAACGAGCATTAAATGTAATGCAAGCTGAAGTTAACAGGCTGTTACAGCTTACCTCCAATATGGTAATTCCTATCATGTATCAGGTTCCACGAAAAGTAAGTTGTACATATAATATTGTGTGTGTTTGTGCGTGCGTGC
>NW_012130118.1:1543312-1546397 GCF_000143395.1 Atta cephalotes | reverse complement strand
AATATTATTATTTTAATAGAATGCATATATATATATATATATATATATATATATATATATTCTATTTTTTTTAAATTGACATTTATATTACTCGATAGAACAACATTTCAACTTTAAATGCAGAAATTGCATGGTTATATTGTTCTGTAAATAAAATATTTCGAATTGAAACTCTTGCCATTGTTCAAATTTTTTATAAAAATTTATAATTATAAGCATACATATAATTAATTAGCTTGACTCATCAGCTCTTCTTTTAATTTATGTTATTGTTAACGAAATATATTGTTTCTTTATTTTATTAAACATCTAAGTTTTGCGTTGCAATGAAACTTATAATTGTATTTTAAATATTTAAAGTACTTATACAAAAAAATTTAGATTAATTTTGTCATTATATGCTTTTCAAATTTTAGTATTGTAATAAGAAAATAACAAATAAAGTAAATAAACTATAAAAATGTGTTTAATAAAAATAAAATGTTTGGAATACAACTTAATTCATATGTATATAGCTTATATTTAAAATATAAATATTACACATTATAACACATTTGTAAAAATATAATATAACCTTAATGTTAATACTTTTAAGTAAAATAAACATCACGCGCATGTAAGATTGCAGAGATGAATATTTCTTATGCACAATTTGTGTAATATGATTATATGAACCAAAATATTTATCATCTGGAATTGAAAAATGGACATATTACCCTCAGAAAAATAGACGTATTATCGTCAGAGCTATGTAGTTTCCGTACGACTTTGTCACTTGTCACTTTGGAAGTAGTGCGCGGCAGCATTTTGCGGTTACAGGTTTTTGACTGGCATGTTCTCTCTCAGGTTTTTCTTTGTTTTTTCTTTCGTTTTGTTGCACTAATGCAAATATGCGGTAGAAACGCGCGCAGATATGTCCACCATTTTTAGAGGCTGATTGTCGGGCTCTGTTCTAGGGACACTAGATGCGATAATGGACAACGCAATTTGTATCGTAGCATGCACTAAAGTGTTAGGGATATTGCAATTGGAAAGCACCCTATATTTCAATGCATCTGGCACTGATTGCGTACGTTGCGGTTGCCGGTTGCCCCAGAGTACGTTGTTATTTAAAAATGGCGCACGTTTTCGAGTACGCCTTGATTTGCTGAAACGATTCCACGAAAAAGAATGAACGAGGGGACTTTGGAGAATGCGAGCTCGCTCGAGAAGACGGCGCGGAGACTCACCGATGATATACAAAGCATGTCGAATTATAGGGCGCTTTACAACGAGATACAAGTACGTGCTCGGTACTCGTTATTGAACGCTCATAAAAGTAGCAGTGCATTTCCCATCTGTCTTTTAATTCGCAGAAACTTGTTGCGTCATCCATCGTGAACAAAGGCGATTTTAAGAACTCACTGGTCGCAGCACTTAAAGATAATGGTCTGGAGACTGAAATCAGAAACACGGTGTTTCACTGGACACGATCACGGGTATTCCCCAATTAACTCACAATGAACTTTTTATTGTTTATGGCTTAACTATTTACTCCAGTGAGCTCTATAATATAAAGGAATGAAGCGTCTTAATTCCTAGACACAGATGTTTTTTTTTATTAGGAATTGAAACACTGATTATGAAATAATGTTATTTTAAAATATAAGTAAGACAGAAAGATAAGTGTTATATGCCTATCTTTTTTTCCTTAAGCCACAATTTTCTTTAATTTAGTATAAGAAAGACGCTAATATATTATAGAGCTCACTACTTGAAAACTAAATATATGTATATATATTTAAAGTTTGGCACAAGCAAGAAAAGAAATATTAATGCAATCTAGTGCAGCAACAAATAACAGGGTGTCTATTCTTGAATTTATATCGCATTTGAAAGAAAAACTAATATATATAACGTGTATATAAATAAGGCTGTATGTGATATTTTTCAAGAATAAGACTCAATACAAATCATCTAAATGCATCTTTTTGTTTCTCTCTCTCTTTCCCTTCCTCTTTCTTCCTCCACAGAGTTCGCTGCATTCTAGATCAGTTTCACACATACAGGCAGCTGACCTGGGCTACCTAAAGAAGACTCAGATTCAATGGGAACGACGTATACAGAAGTCATTAAATTCAACATGCAGTGAATTGAACATTCCATTGGCTCGTATAAGATCCACTATTGATAGGGACGAACTGGCTGAAAAGTGGAATGAATTGAGCACTTATGATATGGGTAAATATTATAGTGAATTTGAAAGATGTAATTCAAGTTGTACTTTAAGTTATTTAGGATATGATTTTTAGATTTATCACAATATCGACCATTGTATGCACCAAAGGACTTTCTAGACGTATTGTTCTCCATACGTGATCCTTCATTCAAAAAGCAACTGTATGTAATTACAGATTTGTATAAAAATCAATATCCTACCAGCTTTATGTGTCTATATAAAGATCATTATCAAAATATTTCAGAGACGAATTAAATTGGGATTTTAGTCATATACAGATTAGTGTAAAAACGCTTGCGCAATTGGTGCGAATTTTATTTAATCGCTTCTATTGGTTTGTCTGGAAAGTTCGTGCCACAAAAGATTTAAATTTAATAAATGTATACTAAAATTTAAATCTTTCAATTTTCTTTCAAAATTTCACGAACTTTCCGGACAACCAATAATTTATAATTTATAATTTGTATACATGAGTGTATATATAAAAGATTTCTTTGTATAGAGACGTATGTATTCAGAATTATCACAGGGACTGCCATTACTAGGAATAAATCCTGATATGCCGGCCACAGAAGGTTTCCCAAATTTGGAAGCCGAGCGAACGCACATTGGCGAAAAAGTATTAAACTCGAATCATGCTCCAATTGCACAGGAATTTCTTAAAAGAGGATCTCCTCGAGCTTTACGAGGTCGTATTTGGTCACTCGTTCTCGGATCTGTTATCAAAGATAATGTATGATTAATATCTCGTGTTGCAATGATCTTTATTGCATTGTAAGCTAAAGATTGATATCTCTGATTATTAATATATATATATATTGATATATAAATATATATATATATATATATATATATATATATATATTA
>NW_012130118.1:1534454-1536490 GCF_000143395.1 Atta cephalotes | reverse complement strand
TGTGTGTGTGTGTGTGTATTGCCACATACAATATATATATGTCTAAACTTTTAAATTTTAATTTAATTAAATTTTAGACATACAGAGACTTTCATGCAGATATTTATCCGGATACAACTGGCCCCGTTGCTCAAAATAACGCAATATCATGGCTTAAGGGTCATAATGCACCTGTACCAAAGATATCGCTAGATCCTGCCAAAAGAAACAAAAGCCAAGAATCGATTACTGTGAGTAACATTTTAACAAATGCTGTGCAAGTTCTCATATCATTCTTAATATGACGTACATTTGAAGTAGCTTTCGTTCGTTGAAATTTTGTTTGCTTATTTGTTAATATCAGTTATACTATTGCTTTAAATACAAATCATCGATAATTGCATGTTTTTCATTGTCATTGTTTTCTCGCATTATCATCCCATATTCTCTAAAACAACTGATTTTTTTAGAATAAATATTGAATTGTTATAATTAATTTATTTATATATTTGCTTTGTGCAATATCTATTTTAATGTAGATATGTATATTTTTAAGTAGACTTTACGTTATGTTTTCTAACTTATTCTAAAATATGATAAAAGTAATCAATATGATGCTATTTATTTTATATAAAATGATTATTTTGTTCGTACAAAATAATAAGTGTTGCAATGTAACTTTATTAAAAAATTGCTGAATATATATGAGCTGTTTTTTATGTAATTTATTACATATAAATATTTGCAATATACTTTTTATGATTATACAAAATTTTAAATTTTTCTGTAGTTCTTAGGAGTGATATTATGTATTATAAATATAAGAAATCAATAGAATGTATAATGTAAGAAATATTTTTTTTATTATATAACATTTTTCGCGATATTTAATCTTTTGTCGGAATTTCTATTTATTAAATTATTTGATTATTATTAATTATGTGTATATTTATTTTGCGCTATTCAGTTTCTTTCTCCATATTCTGTGTATATTTTTTTTTCACGTTTCAGATATCCAATATATGTTTTATAGTTTATACATTAGCACCATTCAAACTATTATTCCTGGCACGTGTATAATATAAGTGGCAATTGATGTTGTAGCTTATTCTACAGTGTAAGTAATAGTATGAAATGTCAAAACATTCGTATTGTCATTCGTATCTATATGGCCATGAGATAATCTCTTTTTGTAAATTTACTTCCAACAAAATTTAATCACAAAATACTTTAAGCTAAAGCTAAAACTTATATTTTTATCTTTTTTTTGTGAACTGTTGTCTATTCTGTATAAAAATGCGAGCTACGTGCGTACATGTAATATGTAAAAATAATGTGAATGTAGCTGAATTGTTGCTATTGTTAAATTATTGTGTTGATTATGCAGAAATGTATATCAAAAGTGCAAAATATTGGACAGTGTAGTTTGGTTTGCATGCAGTTTGTGGTCATTAAGGATTTTACCGTACCTTTAGGTACACAAAGGGAACTTAGCGGTACTCAAAGACAATCAGCGCGAAATTAAAGTAGAGCAAACGAACCGATCATCGAAACCCTTGGTCATTACCGCGCCGAAAGGATTCTCGAAAGTGCAGAGCAATGTGACAACTATGAATGAATTACAACGTGAAAATGATATCAATATAGAGAAAAATGACAACATCATAAATACTGATAAGACTGAAGATTCGAAAAAGCCATCCGAGATAGAAGAAGAAAAGCTCAAGATACAAAATGGAGGACAAACCGTTCCACCAAAGCCTTTACCAAGAGCCTCAAGAACCAACAGTATCTCCGAGGAGGAACCAAAACCAGTGGCACGTCCTCGTACGTCGCCAAATCCTGGATCAGTAGTTACATCAGTAAATCCTAACGCGATCGGTGGATATAAGGTTATAATCAGCTTAAAAAGAAATTAATGTTACATATAGGATATTTGATTTCTATGACAACGTGTGACACTTTTGCATGGCCAATTTCCTGAATGAATTCTATATCACATTCATGTCATACCATTTCTCTCTCTCTCTCTCTCTCTCTCTCTCTCTACTACTACT
>NW_012130118.1:1529341-1531856 GCF_000143395.1 Atta cephalotes | reverse complement strand
GAGAGAGAGAGAGATGTATATACACTTCCATTCATATTTTTAGATCTTCAGTACGTAATTTAAAGATAATTATAGTAACCTAATAATAAGGAAATCGAAACCATATACTCTTATCTCTCTATATGTAATTTATTATTATATATGACTTCTTATTGCCATAATTTCAATTTTATTATTATTTTTTTTATAGAACTTCTCTCTAAATTTACTTATATCATTTGCTGTGTTATAATTCTGGTTTTTAAGTAATTATTTATTTATCTTGATAGTTTAATAATTCTGTACTCTCATTAGTTTCATATGTATATTATGTACGAGTATACTATCACATTATCTTTTTTATATTTATTTTAGTAAAAATAATATTAACAAAGCAATAAGTTTCAAAATAGAAAGAAAATTTATATACAATTTATTTACAAAAATAATTGATTAACATTCAAACTTATTGTTTTAGGACGAGTGAAAATTGAAGACTTGTGGATAGATGCAAACTGGAAAGATAAAAATCTAAAAAACGTAGTTGTTTGAGCCGCGTAAGATATTCATAAGTTAGAATTATATATCGCGCGAATAGCAACAATATCGCAGTGTTACTGTGTATAGAGTGAGAGACAGTTGTCGAAGAAATATACTTCCAACGATTTTCTTTTGCAGGGGAAGTAAAAATACAGTGTTTTATATCAATTTACAACAAATAATACTCATTTTTTCGTAAATCTAGCTTAAGATTTTGTAATTGCATTTTTTAATGCATAGAAATAAGAATCCAGGCCTTGTTAACACATTAATTTAAAGTAAAAAGATAAACGAAGTAAATGACACAAGAGATTTTTTAATCTGACATTAATGCAATATTTGATATAACGCAGTGTCAGTATGATAACACAGTTCTTATAAAACTAAAATGCGTGATTATAGCTCTAGTCCCAAATAATTTTTTAAAATCGCTTTTTTGTCTCACTTATATATTTCTAACTATACTTAAAAATAATTCTGTACTATTCTATAGTATATCATATATTGTAGAGATTATATTAGATATAGGATATGCTTAATTATTGTCAAGAGAATTGGGAAGCTTATAATGCAATTGGACAATAGTTTCATCCATCTATTTAATGAATATCAGTTTTTTAAGTTTAATGGATCAGTAATTCTTCTTAGAGCGAATATGCTAGTATATTCGTTACAATCATTACCTGCTTTTCAGTACCGAGTGTGAACGATATCAATTGTGTCAGAGACAATTATTGACGATTTTTTAATTATTTACTATATATCGAGCATTAAAATGATTAGAATTTTCTATGTAAACGAGAAAAAACTGTAATAATGTGCCATTTTTGAAACGACAGACATAATCCAATCTGCCATTAATAAGAAAGAGAAAAAGCAGTTACAAACAATATTATTAGTTCTTTGAAAGTAATTGATTTCTCATTAAAGTTGACATTCCTTATTTAATTTATTTAATTGCCACACTAGATTTATTTTTGTTTCGATTAATTTCAGGTGTCAATAATAATGTCAATGTATAATATGTCATAATATAATATATTATTACTGATAATAGAGCATTACTGATAATAGAGCAAACACACAGTTTCGTCGCAGATTGTGGGGAGAGGGGGGGGGGGCGGAGAAGCAAATGATGTTTTACGATATTTCATATCTTTGCACGCATATACAAAAAGACAAATTAAGTGATAAATTCAACGCGCAAATAAGTAATCTTAAGCGATTAACTTTATAACTGGTGAGCATTTAATGAACATTCTGTAACATTTAAGTGATTAATGAAGAAAAAATGATCCTCTTTTTACAATAATCTTTCTTATCAAAATATTGAATAATAACACAATTGCCAATTTATTAGCAATAATCTTTTTATCCAAATATTCAAATCAGAATATTTCATCTCGTCTATATACATGCGTATGTATTTTTACAAGTTATAAAAAATAATGGTACTATGTCCTCCAAAAATAAGTTTTGTAATTGGTGATAAAATATCTATTTTTTTCTTTGTAAAAGATTGAATGTTATATATATGAATGTATGTATGTATGCATATACAGGATGTCTCACAACTACCATATTTTCTCTTAAGGACATATTCTTGAGGTAATTTTGAGACGAAAATTCTAATAAAATGTCGAAACTATTAATTTTTTGAATTATAAGCTAATTTTAAATGCTTATAAATCAAAAACTATTTTATTTTTATAATCTATTATTATTTTTGAATTTTTTTGTGTTGTTGACATTCTAAGACAAAAATCCTAATACATCGAGGCTATAATATAAAGCTTTCGAATTACACACTATCTTTAATTAATTATTCAAAACCTATTATAGCTTTGACTTTTTTTTGTATTAGGATTTTCATCCTAAAATTACTTCAAGAATACGTTCTTAAGATGAAATGCGCTAGTTGTGAGATGATCATCCTTTTGTGTGTGTGTGTGTGTGTGTGTGTGTGTGTGTGTGTGTGTGTGTGTGTGTGTGTGTG
>NW_012130118.1:1513369-1522518 GCF_000143395.1 Atta cephalotes | reverse complement strand
GTGTGTGTGTGTGTGTGTGTGTGTGTGTGTGTGTGTGTGTGTGTGTGTGTGTGTGTGTGTGTGCGTGCGTGCGTGCGTGCGTGCGTGCGTGCGTGCGTGCGTGCGTGCGTGCGTGCATTAGAGTGATTGTTATTTTAATAATTTTCGAAATTTAATCAGGACACCCCCTAAAGTGGTTCAATATCACAAAAAAAATAACATCAATTTTTTCAAATTTTTTGAACAATTTTAATTAATTTCATTTAATTAATTAATTTCATTGGATCGGCAATTTTTACATTGGATTCTAATCAAAATTTACGTAAAATGGACTTTTTTAACTCATTCAATTTCAAGCAAATTAAAAAAATTTTAATATGGGTTAAGAATTATAGTGTCGACCGAATTTTATCCAAAGGTGTTTTTCCATCTATTCGTGTCACTGGAACTTAAAATTTGAAAAAATCTGGTTATTTTTTAAGGTATTGAACTGCTTTAGAGGGTGTCCCGATTAAATTTCAAAAATTGTTAAAATAATATACTTTAATATATATATTTGTGTGTGTGTGTGTGTGTGTGTGTTATACACACATATGTATATATATATATATATAAACTATTTTTTTTACTTTTCATATCTTGGGGCATATGAATATATTTTATCAACATAGTGCCAAAAATTCATTACTAATAGTATTTTTTGTATCTTGCACATTTTAGACCTATAAGAAGGCATTCGAGAGTATTTAAGAAATTTTCTTAAGAAATTTCAAAGATGTTAAAAAAAGATCTTAAAAAAATGTTTAAGATGAAACTTGATTTGTCGCTCCCATTTACTCATCCGCACTACTGATTTTATATTGCATTATAAAAAAAAGATACAAGTATTGCATATCTTGATGTAATGTTTTTTGTTTATTCGTACATGTTATATATAACAATCGCAATTCAGATTTGTAACCATTTTGCAGTTTTCAATTCTATCCGTTTATGACCAGATTATGAATAATAAACGATTTTTTACAGAACGACATTAGAGATTAAGACATTAGAGATAGACGTGCATAATAAAAAAAAAAATGATTAAATATTTCACGATTTGATTTCGTTCTGTAAATCTTCGCTGTCTAAATAATTTTATCATATAGTAATGTATCTTTATATATCAATCTTATAACGTTCATGTATTTCAGCTATAAAATCTTTTTATCAAAAATTCTAATCATATCTGATTTCTATGTATCCTCTATCTAATAAATATAATTTATACAAGTGTTATTTTTTTTAATTATATATAAATTTAAATAAATTAAAAAATAATAGAATAAAAAATTTTTTAATATATTAGAATCTGTAGAGCTTATTATAATGATTCGAACATCGATTAGTTCAAAAAGCATGTGGAATGTTTTTATTTGAATAAGTAATTTTTTATAATTGCGTAATTTATAGAATATATATATATATATGCAATTTCATAATATTTGATAGCGATAATTTTATAATTTTTAATAATTTTTTTACGCAGTATGCAAAGATACAATAAAAATAAATACGATATTACATAAATCATCTAATGTATCCAACGCGATCCCTGGGAATCAATCTGAGCTCTGCACCATGTTTAAGAAATACATTTCCTGAAAGTATAAATTTATTTAATATTCATATATTTAAAATGAAGATATTGCGATATATATTTCAAGATCTACCTGCAGTTTGTTGAGGATTAATACCTATTCCATCATCTGTAATTATGGCCGACGTAGCTGGCGGCACTCTAAATTCCTCAGCAGCAAATTTTAATACAGCAGTAAATGGAGTATTTTCTGGTACACTAAGTCTGCAATTAATAAAATAATACATGCGTTTCTTATTTTACAAGACACTGGCAAAACTATATAGTGACAAAGAAAATATCCTCTTACAAATATATATAAAGCAAATATATTTTTTTCATAACATCTTAAATATCTTTTAATACAGGATTGGTAATTATTTCGTTAACAATATAAGCGGTAGAGAAAGTTTTTATTCTTTTTTGCAAAAATTACATAGAACGATTATAGGCAATACATGATTATAGGACAATATACAAAGTATAATTTATATTACAAAAATGAAAAAAATCTGGAAATTTAATTAATTTAATTAATTTAAGATATCTGCTTCAACATTACTCCATATCTCACTATCTGGTTGAGTTTTAACAGTAGACATTCTATTGTATACTTGTTTGCGAATTACGCAGGGACCATTTAACAAAATTTTCACTATCTGACAAAGATGTTCGTATTCAAATTTAAAATCTGAGCACCACTTTCCATCTACAAGGTACATATTTCGACCAAAATAAAATATTGCATCAACAAAATCTATGCAAAATCGAGTACTATCTTGAAGTAATCTTAAGAGAGATTTCTTTTCAGTATCTGCTAAAGCTACGCATATTTCAGGATCATAATCAGTTAATTTTGAAGTAAAAGTTTGTACAACCAATTCTTTAATTGTATCGTCATCTGATTCAACCGTTAAGTGTACAAGTCTTGAAACATGACTATCATTTAACATTTTATTTATGCATTTCACTACTTCATCTTGATCATCATTAGCTATTGCCATTTGCCATGACATAATTAATGCCTCGTCTTCCATGCCTGATAATGGTACTCCTAATTCTCCTAAAGAATCTATAATTATGTTTGTGGCGATAGAACTGCTTATTACTTGATTTAGAAAGACATTTAATCTATCCTGTCCAAAATGTAGAGTGTACAATTTTAGATATTCATCAACTATTTCTGTAGAAATACGATTGTCCTTCAAATAATGTTCCAATAATTTATCGCAAGCTTTTTCTAGATCAGAGCATGTAATATTCTGATTTTGTAGAAATAGCTTTCTCTTCAACTTTCGACGTAAACATTTCTCAAAGGGGAATGTTCTGTTTTCAGCTTGCACTTGGGCAACGGTGATTTCGATGAAGTGAGCACAGTTGAAAGCTTGTGTAGCATTTTCTACAGTCATTTGTTCATTAATAGCTGGACTCTGCAGTAGCGTGAGAAACCCATCGATAGTCTTAAAGATTTCAGAGCCAGCAACTTGCATGTTATTCTATACACACATATACACACACACACACACACGCGCGCGCGCGCGCGCGCACACACACACACACAACAAAGACAATTTCTATTTCAAACAGCCACTTACACTTTGTATGGCAGATTAGGATCGGACGTGAGAGTGATTCTGAATGTGACTTTGGACCTGTAACAAGTTAAATTTTACATTAATATGTTGTACAAAATCTCATGTTTAAATTAACAAAACATATGGTTTCCTCACAACCATATCTACATTCCCTATTATTATATATACTCATCAACTTTATATCTACATACTTTAATCTTGTAACTTTAATCTTGTAAACTTTTCTGAATTCTGAAAGATACGTACGCCATCATTCACACGCAGATTTCTATAAAATATATACAAACAATAATAATTGCTCTAAATTGCAATCAATTTGTGACAGACTACAAATGCAATAGTCGAACCAAGCCAACAAAAAGTGTAACCTAATCCAACTTAGCCTCTATTTAGGATCAGGATAGCGATCATGTAACTTTAGAGATTTGTCGCGTCACATGCTCCAATACATCGCATCTCGGAACCAATATGGCGACTTCGAGACGCATTAGAACATACTCCATGGATCAAATAAGAACAGGCTCCATTTACTTCACTTCAGAAGGTAGTACGATTGGGGATGTTACGCATGCGTAATGATGTAATGGTTGAAAACGTATTATATCGAAAAAAGTATTTCAAATTCATTTTATATAAAATCGCATTTAATAAATTTTTTGATATAAATATAAAAATATAATATAACAATATAATATATAACATATAATATATAATACATAATATTAATAAAATATAATAATAAAATAAAATAAAATAATAAAATAAAGTAAAATAAAAAATAAAATAAATAAAATAAAATATTTAATATTAATACAATAAAATATAATATAATTGTTCCGGAATAATCGTTGATTTAAATGTATTCTCGGCAACGGTGAGTAAACCGACGCTTATAGAGCCGTCATCATTCAAAACATGAGTGTATCTCGTTCTAATCACGCTATTTATTTTAAATGAGCGCGAAAAGGTGACATGAATTGCGCATTCTGCGTGCGAGAAATTATAGTTCGCTTCCCGATACGGACCATTTATTCGTTGTAACGCTTCTTATCCCGAAGCTGAAGTGCGAACCATCTCGACGTTTTGTCGCGTATTACCGCTGCATTTTGTTACCTAACGTTCTCGGTAAACGCACACCGCGAGGGCAGGCAGTAGTGTGCGCGAATTGTCTAAGTTTCCGACGAGATTTGCCGGCCTCGCTATCATGAGGTGAATTTGCCGATCGTAATCATGAATTCGGATCCGATCGACATCATAATCGGTGCCGATCTCTTTGGCATGCTTGTTCTCGATGGTATTCGAAAAGGTTTCAAACATGAGCTTACTGCAAATATGACACTCGGCTGAATTCTTTCCGGATAGCCTCGTTTCCGACTACTGAATCAATTTCCGCGCTTGCGCATCACGGAGTTGTTCTTGAAACTCTCGATCGCGATCTTCGTCGGGAGATTGAGGAAGTGCCTCAAAAAGCGCCTCGAAGCTCTGAGGAGCATTAGTGCAAAGAGCACTTCAGAACTACGCATTCCCGTATACCGGACGGATGGTATAATCGTATTCGATTACCGTTTAAAAACGGACCACTTATCTCGATAGGCGAATCGCGCTATTGCTGTTTCGAGCTTTCGCCGCTTGGAACAATGCTTAATTTGAGATCCAATTATCGCTTCCGAATACCGCGAATTTCTCGCAGAATATGAAACACTCGGTCATATGATCAAAAGTCCACCGACAGAAATTGTCCAATCAGAACAAACTTATTACATTTCGCATCACGTCTTACGTGCGACAGCAGTGCAACCATCCGCTTACGAATGGTTTTCAACGCTTCATGCCGCACAAACAGGACATCATTGAACGATCACATGCTCGTTGGCCCTAAACTCCAAAGGGATTTAGCTATTGTCTTAATGCAGTGATGCTGTTACGTGTTTAATATGCCGATATCGCCAAAATGTATCGGCAAATCTTAATTGACTCCCGAGACACCGACTACCAGCGCATTGTGTGGCAACCTACCTCTGGCGGACCAATCACCGATTACCGTCTTCTTACTGTTACTTACGGCACAGCCGCCACTCCCTACTTAGCCCTTTGGATCTTAGAACAACTCATAGATGATGAAGATGCTGAATTTCCGCTCGCGGTTCTCATTTTACGTCATCAGACTGTGATTGGGAATTTCTTACTCTTACTTCTTACTCTGTATTGTAGACGACGCATAACTCTATTCGAAACGGATCTCAAACGTGCACAGCGTACATATTCTGAACAAGGCTCCTATTCTTGAAAAATATCGCATACAAAAAACTAAGAAATGCTAATATATGTTACAAATACTATATGTCTCTAGCTTTTCATATGAGATACTTTTTAAGAATAGAGGCCTTGTTCCAATTGAATCGTGCACAATGTTACACTTTGTGCATTCCTATATACGTTTATGTTAAAATATGTTAAGCAATTGGAAAGTACTCATAGTGTGCATGAGTAAATATACAGCAGTCTATGTTGAAAACATAAATTCATTGCTTTTAAAATATAAATTCACTACTTTCAGAAAATTTATGTTTTTAAACTCAGACAGCCATCTACGTTCTGACAACGTTAGAATAATATCGCAAACATATGTTGAATACGTTGTTAAGATATTCGAGACGCGTCTGTGATATGTGGAGAATTTCTTTAAAATCTATTATGGCTGCGGAAATATCACTCGTTGGTGTGATGGCTTCAGTGGAGAAATAGTGGGAGTATCGTGTGCCTTTGGGTGGTGAGTGTTCTCGAACGATTTCCTGTGTGTCATCTCAATTCTACAGAAGTCTTGGTAGAGTGCAGACGTGTCTGTCTTTCCCATCTCAGTGTTGTGTCGCTCAAGTGTGTCGCGCGAGTTTATAACTTGTGTAATTTTGTTCATCCGCCCTTTCGAGGATCCCGTCTTTAACTTATTATTTTCATTGTTAGCAGGGCAAATAGCATATATAAGTGAATAATCCGAGGCACTATGGCCTCGTTCCCCGGGAAGGAGAATGGAGATAATGGCGATGCTTCCAGCACGTCTTTTTCTCTTAATTCCCCGATTCTTATTTTAGAACCTCCTTCTCCCTCTGAATCCAGTACAATTTCATTTCCCATCTCCCCGTATAGTGACCAAGTCTCATAAAAATTACTGCTGAAAAATATATATGAGGAAGCGGTTTCGTGATGAACTTTCATTTAAACAAAGACGCATCTAGTGTAACGGTTGCTGACAGGGACACAAACCTCGAAAACTTTGAAAATTTAACACAGTTGCCCACGTGACCCTTAAGAATAAATTCAGCTCCAATGGATATTGATGAGCAACAGAGGCAGGCTAAAAAGCGGCCGTTGCGAAACTCTACAGAGGAGGGCTCTATTTAAAGCGTGCAAGAGTCTCCCGCCAAGAAGTGTGCAAACGTAAGCAATTCCAGCACGACGTCACACAGGCAAGTTCTAATATAGACGACAATACAAATCAGTCAGAATATGAGTAGAATTACGTCGCGCTATGGCCCGTATGTAGTGTATGTCTATTCTAATAGCCGAGATAACGCTATACATCCCACACTTATTAGCAGAATAATAGTTAAAGTCGATATTCCCGATATTCTCGAAATTAAGAAAATTGGTAATGGAAAAATAGTAGCAGTTAAAACTGCCATGAGGGCCAACCGTCTCGTGAAGAATTCTACTTTCGCTAAGTTTCGCTAAGCTCAATCTAAGAGCCTTCATCCCAGCTTTCAAGGTTTTTAGATAGATTTAGGATAATACAGGATGTCTCCTAGCAATTTGAGTTAGACACAAGGAGGCTCTGGAATCACTAAAGGTCAAAAAATAGACATCCAGAGGTTAAATCGAAGGAGTGTTAAAGGTGACCAAATCGAATACGTTTCGTCCAGAAGTTCGTATTAAATTTGCAGGATAAATATTACCGCAAGAAGCGGTATATATTTATCTTTAAGATTAGGCACGAAGTCCGTCCATATATTCCCATGCCAAGGATATGTCATCTCTGCTACAGAGTGGGCCATGTAAGCGGCTTATGCAAAAGTACTCCCAGATGTTTAAACTGCAGCGAAAGTAGCGATACATGCAAGAAGAAGTCTCCAAGTGCATCAATTCAATCAAGGCGAAACATTGGACCAACGATCGTACTTGTTATTATCAAATAACATATCGTTAGCATAGCAGTTGTTGAAAATATCTCCATCGCCAAAAATGATGTAGAGAATGGATCCTCTCGATCTTGCTGAAAAATAACAGCAATTTTCCTGCTCTTCCTCGCAACAGAGAAAGAACATTTGAAAACTCTAATAGGTTTGATCTTTTAGGTGCTGAGGAGTTAGAGGGCGAATCTCAAACTTATGCTGAGATATTAAAACCTCATTCTTGTCCGCAATCATCGAGAAATAAAAACGCTTTCCCGAAGGGAGGAGTGACATCGCGTCTGTCTCGATAAAAAGACTCAGCCCAACATGACTCAGTATGCGTACGATGCAAGAGCGCATCTCCAAGCTCTCAACGAAAACAATGGCAGAATCCTCTACTCATCTAGTAACGGCATTCCAAAATAAAGCCCCCACACAACCGGAATCTCACAATGCAAGCAGACAATAGCGCTTGCCCGGGAATTACAGATTTAATTCTCATAGCCACAAAAATCTTCACTCACTTCCAAAATAATAATCTATCCAGTCTATCATTAAACTAATATAAAATGGGTAGTTATTTTTCTAAATTAACTATAATCTTCGCCCGCTCCTCACTCTGGTGGAGTGGAAGGAGATTCTCTTAGAAATCCTCATAATGGTTTGCATTTCAATTATATACAGCAGCAGTATAATGACATACTTAATTTTGTCCATGAATTTGAATATGATAACAGATTTCGGAAATAATTTAGATATATCACAGGAACGCCGCAACTCGTCCTTCCGGAGTTTTAACGGCGCCGTTGCACGTCACATCGTTGAATCTGGCGGAGGAACTTAGTCTGCTCTCGTCATTGTCGCCGAGTCGGTGGTGCCGCGTCACTGTTCAAAAGTAAACCTTCAAAAATAAAATGACTAACAAATTAAAATCTTCCAATGAAATAGCCTTGAAATTAGGCATAATCTCCCGTCGTTGCTCTCTGTAGTATTAGGTGTACAACTTTGCTTCCGCCGTTTTTTTTCCGAAATTCGAGGCTTTATTGTAAAAAACTGGTTATACATTTATGATAAGTATTGTCCATCGCTGGTCACTACTTTCTCCCATCTTTCGGGTAGCGTACGAATCCCGCGTCGAAAAAACTGGTCATCTTTTGAAGCTATCCACGAATCGATCCAATTTTTTACTTCTTCATAAGACCGGAAGTGCTGGTCAGCCAGGCCGTGTGCCATTGATCGAAACAAGTGATAGTCAGAGGGTGCAACGTCTGGAGAATACGGCGGGTGGGGTAGGACTTCCCATTTCAATGTTTCCAAGTATGTCTTGACCACTTTCGCAACATGGGGTCGAATTGTCATGTTGCAAAATCATTTTATCATGTCTCTCGTTGTATTGCGGCCGTTTATCTTTCAATGCTCGGCTCAAACACATCAATTGCGTTCGATACCGATCGCCTGTGATTGTTTCAGTCGGTTTTAACAGTTCATAATACACTATGCCGAGCTGGTCCCACCAAATACAGAGCATGACCTTGGACGTCAAAATCACCGTTCTTGAAGCATTGAAACACTCACGATACGTTCTTAATAGCGGCCTCACCATAAGTATTTGAGAGCATTCGATGAGCCTCAGCCGCAGATTTCTTCATATTGAAGCAAAAAATTAAAACCTCCCGCAAATAACGAGAATTTGGCTCGTAAACTGACATTTTCGATCGAGAATAACTTTATGATGCAGACACAAATCGACTAATGTTTCTATGAAGTTATGTTGACAGATGCCCAAGTTTA
>NW_012130118.1:1509213-1512891 GCF_000143395.1 Atta cephalotes | reverse complement strand
ATATATGATATCCTTTGTGTATAAGAGATTCTTCTTAAACAGAACAATAACAATTTAGCATCAAGGGATTTAACGTAGTCAGAAGTGATATGGTTTAACCGAGAGATCAAGGCGTGTGCATCATTATACGAGAAGACATGAAAGTCTTCACACAGTCCAAATGATAAAGTCATCGGCTTGTCTCTATGGGGATCCCTGCCAAACAATTAACCATCTCCTGTTCCATTGTGAGAAATTTAATCTGAATTTGTCTCCTATCCGTAACTACAATATATTGCTAATAAATTCCCTAATTCCTTCCTGAACCTTCTCCCTGCCCTTCATTCCCCTTTTCCCAAATTGTGTCGCCTGCTATTGACTTACATGAAGGCCAATGAGCTTTTCTTTTAGACCTCCTTTGCTCCTCTCCTATGGCGTGTGGCTTACCGTTGGGTGGCAGCAGGCGTCTGGAAGCAGCGGGGAGGGGCAATCATTTCGATCGAAACTCTAGTAGATTGGTAATCCTCTCACAATTTATAATTTAGTACCGCGGATCTCAGTGGCCTAGTCTCAATCTATGAGTTACCTGGCCAACACACCAAGAAAAAGAAGAAGATGATGAAACATTCTTGAATGATTCATCCTTGAATGATTTGTTTTTTTAATATTCTTGAAACTTCCACGGGTACTTTCTATATAAAGATTATGCGTTTCATAGGTTTCCTTCGAGTCCAAATCCATCATTTCTTGGAATGATGTGTTTTTTTTTCTTGCATAATACAGATAACCGCGTTGTAAATAAGAGATACAAATTATGCTTAAAATATATACACTAGAACAAGATATCTAAAATGAATTGTCAATTTTACAATGATGCTCGGTTATTGCATTGGGCGAATCCAGAGTTTATCTTGTCCGATGATAGGATTGCTTTAGGGGGTTTCTAAGCTCTTAATACGTCAGTTACAATGTAATTAGATAGAGATTCGATAATGTAAGGGTAGATGACCTTTATAGGGTAGATTTGAATTTTCTCTTGGTTTTGCACGCAATTTCCGTATCATAATATATTCGTCTTTGCAATATTGAGTAAGAGCGATATGTTTCTTGTTGTAATACTGTTTATTGTACTTTCTTAACTTTTGAGTGACCTCTGTCGCTATGTCTCTGTTCGAGTTTCTCTTTTTTTGTGAATCTTTATTTATGTCGGTTAAGTCTACTAATGCCCAATTTCTTCACATCTAGATAACTTTATCCAAGAGATATCTCCCAGAATACAATGGAGATATCTCTTGGATAAGGTTATCCGCAACTTATCTAAAAGAAATTGAGCATAAATCTGAAAAGGACTTATTCGTATGATTACGATAGTTGTAATCGAAAAATATTTTCGAGAAAGAGTTTTGATATTCGAAAATTTTTGATATTCGAATAATATGATATCATTCAAAACATGTAGTCACTTTTCCTAGTAATTCCTTCCACTCTATAGGCAACGCTACTAGTTTTTAAAGTGATATCTTTAAAAAACAGGTTTACTTTTTCCATCATTCCGTTTGCCCATGGTGAGGCCACGACGATGAGTCTATTACTTGTATTCATAGTCAGGCCTTATATTTAAGCTTCCTTAAATTTATCTTTAGATACTCTACGAATTATTTCATTGCTGAGCATCTAAAGATAAATTTAAGGAAGCCTTAAGTACAAGATCTGATTATGAATACGAGCATATGTTTGACGGAATAACTGTTTATGAACTGTTTACGATTGAAATTTCGAATGTGTGAATGTAGTTCCTCTGTCGGAGATTATCTCACCTGAAGAACCGAAAGTGTCAAAGAGAGTTTTTAGACATGAATTCACTTCTTCAGTGGACTTTGTAGAGAAAAGCCAGATAAAACATGTGAATGAGTCTATGAAAATATGGCGATAGCCATCCGCAGTCTGCTAAAGCAGACTGAAATGATCAATATGTAAAATCTTAAACGGATCTCTCGACGTCGATTCTATTTGCATCTCACCTTAGTTTGAATGGGAAGAAAAGTTGGACATTACAGGTTAAACAATTATCGATATGTTCGGCAACCTTCCTTCTCATTTCCGGAAACCAACACGAGCTTGCAATATTTTGTATCTTCTTGATATTGCAGTGTGCCATGGTATACGTTACAGTTTCGTCATGGTATACGCGAATTAAATTCGTGATCATTGATTCCGATATCACGAAATCAGTGTCTTTCCGGTATATTAATCCATCAATTAATTTGAATTTATCGTTATCTGAGAACTCCAGGTCATGTGCTATTGTTTAAAGGTGTGGATCCTTCAACTGCCTAAGTTCGAGTTCTCTCTCGAGGAGGAGAGCTTCGACGTAGTTAATAGCGCGACTTAAGGCGTCGGCGTGCGTCGCGCTATTAACTATTCATTCACTCAATGTTTCACGTGTAATTTTGCAAAGCGAATATCCATCGTGTGGTCCTTGGATTTAAGCCTTTGTAACGGCCCATATGAAAGCATTATAACAGTCAGTTATAACCATATAGATATATATGGAATCGTTCGATAGCGCGTATCACTAACATTTCTAGTTCGAAGCTGTGATAATTCTTCTCGGCTTGATTAATTGCTTGACTGAAATATATCATCGGTTTCCAATGACTGGTTGATAGTTTTTGGAGCAAAATTCCGCCTAAGCCGTCGACACTAGCATCCGTATGCAGTGTCTCTGGGATCGTACAAGGTCAAAACTAGAGAAGCCGTTAATTCTTTTTTTAAACCTTCGAACGCCGTAATACAATATTTGTCAAAATCAAACCAGCTGTTTTACGTAAGAGATCTTTAAATGATTTAGTTTTGACGGAGAAATCTCTGATAAATTTTCTAAAGTAATTGGCTAACCCCAAAAATCTTTGAACTTCAATAACATTACGCGAACGCGGAAATTGTCTGATCACATCGGTACGAAGGCTGATTGAAATTTCGTTGCGTGAATAGTATATCCTAAATATTCGATATTTTGACGAAGGAATTGGCATTTATTGAGGTTGAGTTCAAAACCATGTTTCTTCAATGTCAGTAAGACGTCTTTCAAAATATTTAGGTTCGCTTTGACCGTTTCTGAGGCGATCATAATATTGTCAATGTACACGATAACTCTATTCCTCTAAGTTGATAGTTTTCTCCGACAGAAGCGTTCAAATTTCTTCCATGCAGCGCTTTTCCGACATCGTGTTTCCTACCTATTTTTTTCGGGAACAACCGTTTGGTTTCCTTCTTTTTGTTCCGTGCATTTACCTTTGTCCATTAATTATACTTGATCATACTTGATTGATCTATCAATCAAGAGGAATCAAGATAGGAATACCTAGAATCTCTATAGTAAAACAGAGTCTGGCCATAATATTTTTTTAATGCCATCTAATGGGAAAAACGCCACGAACTTTTTCCCATACCTAATATATACAGCGTAACTCTTCTAACTTTATGTTGTCCAAAATGAAATGCACATACGTGAAATAATTGCCCAGTAACACTATTTAAACTTCTATTTCTTTCTTTTTCTCTTTCAGGACCATTTAAATATCGAGTAGCTGAAATATAGATCAGAGAAAGAAGAAAAGAAAGCGTGACGATGGATCTTATCTCTGCTGCGACGCGCGCATATACACACGCGCACACGGCCCCCCCCACACACACACA
>NW_012130118.1:1494430-1509072 GCF_000143395.1 Atta cephalotes | reverse complement strand
ACATCGGCTATTAGATTCTAGAATAAAAATAAGATGTTTCATTTTAAAAAATCGAAGTAATCTTGATCTGATTTTGGCAAAGACATCCAAGGTCAAACTGATATGATCAATAAATATATCTTTTTAAACTATACAATTTTGGTCTGAACATATTTTTTTTGGATCTTATCCTGCGGAGATAAAAAAAATGGATGGGTGGCCCGAAACATCCTGTATATGTCCTGTACATACTTTAAGTCATGCACGACATATATTTATAAGATATATACGATCCAAATAATATTTGTATCTCGAATGTGTATCATACACACTCGAGATATTTCACACATAGGTGAGAATACGTAGACGATATCTTTGAATTGACAAGGTATTGCGGCTTCCGACAAGGACAATCATGACGTCGGTCTCGGCGACACGAGATCTTCACATCTAGGCTCCGTCGTCATCGCCAGTCCGCGGCTTCTATGATCTAACGATCTACGATATCCAATAGGAATCCACGACATCCAATAGGGATCGGATCCGCGGGACGAAGATGGCGGTGGGGATCAGTGTCGCCGAAGAGTAGTATTTCTTATCACTTCTAACCACGCAAAAGGCCATGATACATTCGAGTGTATTCGAGAATAAAACGTTACTGTGCAGTGTTGTGTATAAAATTCAGAGTGACAGTTTAATTTTGTGAATCCGACTCAAGGCAATAGCCTCCAGGTGTCTGTCGTGAGTCAGGACGACAACTCTTAGACAGTATTTCATTTTATAATTAATTATTGTCGAATAGTAAAAAACTCAAGGCATGTTATAATTATAAATTGTAACCTGTCATGTAAAATAAGCTACGTACGAAACTATAATGTTGTTGTTATTAAGACATTCGTACTGATCACAAAACAATATACAGCGTGCGTCACCAAAATCTGGACAAATTGAACAATTTCTTTAAAATGTTTTTAATGAAAAATTAAATTACAAAAAATTTTTTTACATGGTTGGGAGATCAAAATTCCTTGGACCAAAATATATCAACATTGTCTGAGAATCAATTTTGAATCAAATAACTCGTATGAGCCGATGCACCGTTCCGCTGAAAAACATATGATCTTTCGGACTTTCCATCCATGACTTCACTACGTCCATCAAAACGATTGCCTTAGGTCATCCGAAATCAGCGCTTGAATCCTTTCAACGACTACGAAGTGCGTTCTTTTGAGCGACTCGCTGGCATATTGGTACCTTTGTTGGACTGTTTCTAAAGCAGTATATTTTGCCACAAGTATATTTTTTCATAAATGATTGATCTCGAGTATCCAAAGAATCGAATTATTTCCATTGCTGAGCGCCTAGCGCGAAGACCTTCGATGATCGCGAATCTTCGATTATACTTCGCACTTGATTTCAACATCGCCATTTTGAAAATATGACTATTTACTAGAAGCATTACGCTTTCTCAGACGCACACAACCTCTGGCGGAGGCAATATAGTGAAAAATTTAAATTGAACTTTGTCCAGATTTAGACACATCTTGTATATATAATATATTGATATATATAGGATATGATTAGTAATTCAAAAATGGAAAATCTATGCGCTATGATATATATAAGGAGCATTCGTTTATGCAGCGGTTAGCGTTAAGAGTATCATTTAATTCTTATTTAATACTCGGTAAACAACAAAGATAAAATAATACTTCTGCACTAACCACTGCGTAACAATAGATTTTTTAAGTCTTAAGCCATAAGAAATGGACGAATCACAATTGATTATTCTTCTCGCATTCGGCTGTAATTGGCCAGTTTCTTATGGCTTAGATTTAAAATATCTACTATTGTAGATTCTAATGAAACTTTAGTTAGACGATGTCTCTCTCTCTCTCTCTCTAAGCCTCAGCACAATGGTCGTAAACGAGTCGCGAATCGTGAGTCATATATCAACGCACAATGCTTTGATGAATAAGAAACATAATCTTACATATCAAGTCCTTCATAAATTAATCGAATCAGTACATATGCAAAAAATTTTTATTTATTTTTGCAATGTTGCAATAATACAATTGTTAATAATTATAATAATTGTACATTTGTTAACAACTTAACGAAGGACTTAATAACATAAGATTTTTTTTTAATCATTTCGAAATTTGTTACATGCATTGACAATTTATCTAAAGTATTAAAATATTTGGAAAGTTATATATAATGTAGTTATGTCATATTACTTATATACCTTATTGTTTATTATATAACTTATTGTTAACGATTTATAATTTCACCAAAAATAACCGCAGGGGATCGATTCTGTATCTTAAAACGAATCCTACATTTCAAGTGTGAATCCTACATTTCAAGTACATGAGTTTATTCATAGCGACCTCAAGCAGCTCCCAAGAAACAAAACGAACAATACTTATGGATCTTCATGATATTCAAGGGCTACAATTGTGCAATGCGAAACATGGAGCGGTATTCATAGTTCGTTTTTATTTTAAAACTGTCTTAAATGTCTTATGGCCACAACACACTCTTGCATAATGCACAGTACATAATGAAATCAACCAATCAAAATTCTTCTTTTTCATGGAATGGAAAGAAAGAAAAGATTCTGATTAGTTGACTTGCTTACGTACTATGCGTTATACAAAGTTTATGCTGCGACCTTTAAAATGTTAATATCCTCAGATTGACTTATGACATTTTAAGATTGTACTTAGACTAAGACAGTCTTAAGCCCATTCTACATTGTCGTATCGCAGCGTTGAAAGCTTCACGCAGTTGAAAGCTTCACGCGATTTTAGAGGTGCAGCCACAATAGAAAGAATAAGGAATTAGGAATAAGGAATAAAGATTTCAACTTATCAGATATCGGATACACTGGAATACACGATTTCTGATAGGTTGAAATTGTTAATTGTTAATCATTATTCCTTATTCCTTCTATTGTGACTGCACCTTAAAATTGAAGCATCGGATTGGGTGAAGTAATAAACTTGTGACTTGCGACACTTAGAGTGTATAGATCTGAAGTAGTATTCTAATTAGCTTAAGTTCACATCTTAAGGTTACTGTTATAGAAATTTTGTCTGCGACAGTCCTTAAGCTGGTTTTATATTGGTTATATCGTAGAGTTGTATTGTAACATCGTGAGATTTTAACAATTGATCTTCGGATTGACTGACGCAACAAATTTATGACCTGCAACATTTACGATACGACCAATGTAGAACAAGCTTTAAATATAAGAATCGACTATGAATACCGAACTGTTTCGTATCGTGAAGTTGGTACTAAATCTTTCCTTGTCAAGTAAAAAATTGCTATCAGTCAAGTATTCCCCTCTTATTTAACGGTGAAAGAGAATTATATTCGAAGATGATTGATTAATTTTTACAGATTACGCCATTACGATATACGTCATTATGGCATACAGTTACAGCCAATATAAATGCTCCCTTACCTTAGCCTGTATCTCTTATTGGAAAGCTCCCCCTATGTATGAGCACGTCATACTACATAACCACGCACAACCTGCAATTGCAAAGTAAGTTAAATGGCCGTTATTACTCCCTATCTCTATCTCGATTAGCTCATATTGCGATAACATCTATCAAATTCAATGCGGTGCATCTGATACACACACACACACACATACACACACACACACACACACACACACACACATATACGGCAGTAGTGTATTTTTTTCAGATGAGATCAACTTTGCCTATTTGATTCACGCGCATGATGATTTACGCACATGCACCATATTGAATTTCCAAGTTAGGAACGAATTTTCGAGATGATTGAACCAAATTTGGATTAATCAAGAGACCAAGAGACAACAGTTGCTTTCTATTTACTCTGATTTTCAGATAATACTCACTTATAACGTCGTAACTCAGTTAAATTCGCGTTCCTTTTGCATTCTGACAAAGGAGATTCAACTGAGTTTTTAACTATAATCTACATAAAATCGAAATCATGTGCTCTAAATGAGTCTCGTAAATTCACTTCAGAAAGTTCAAAGTGAAGTTATGAGCCTGTGTTAATATGTGATAACTTTTTATTAAAGTAAGAAAATAGTGGTGTCATTAATTCGAATCTGAGTATAAAATATTCGATACTCATACTTTAGACTCAGTTTCACCTATGTAAATAGAAAGCAACTTATGAACCGGTTTCACCAACGCCGATTAGGTTGATCGGCCGATTAACTTTGTCACCAGAATTGCCAACAGCAAGACTTAAAAATCTATTTTAATTTTTAACCTATTCATGACAAGGAAACAGTATAGTACATAATGTGGATAATAAATTAGATTTTGAAATATAAAATACATTTTGAGTGCATATTTACAAATATGTGTTTTGTAACAGATTCGTTGTCAAGAAATTATAGGTTAAACATGATAAGTTTTTATTTTATCAGTTGGCAACAAAATTTAATCGGCGGATCAAGTACTGATCGAGTGACTGGCGTCTGACTGGTGAAACATTATCAAACATGGTGAAATCGGCCCTATGTCGATAGGATAATTTCATTGACTGAAGAGAATTATATTAAGGTCATCAAAGATGAGATTTAAGACAGTTTCAGATAAAATCAGACTTGATTAGTGATTAATTTGTCGAATGCGATATTTCTAATTATGTGATTAGTTGCACAATTTATAATGCGATATTTCTAATTATGTGATTAGTTGCACAATTTATTTGACGATAATTGCTTGCTATTGGAAAGAGAAAGATTAGATTAGCGACAACGAATTATATATATAAAGAATATGTAATAAAGTAAGCAATAGACTGCTCGCCGATGAAAGTTGCTTTCTTTTTAGGAGACATAAATCGACAGTTTAACATATACTTGAACATAGTTTATCACATTGAAATGGAATGCGATATGTGCAGTGTGTGCCGCCATCTTTTAATATCTACTCTTAAAAGATTTTAATCAAAGATGATCAAAAAATAGAACAAAATGATGGAAACTGGTTGTGTATACATCTCTCTAGCAAAGACAAAGTGTGTCGAATAAGTTTGAACAAAATTATTGTAAATGGAAAGTGACGTGTGTCGATTTGTATCAAGTATATCAACTGTGTCTCCTAAAAGAAAAGCAGCTTAAGCAGCCCATGTTAATCGGAATTTAGTTGAAGCTACAAGAAAATCAAGAAAATCGAATAAAAACAAACGTCACCGTTGGTTTCCCTGAACCTACCAGCAGAGACGGCAGAGACCTCTGCTGTTCTGCTGCTTGTGGCTGCTCAATTATCCCTCTCTCTCTTTCTTTCTCTATTTTTCTCTCCTTTTCTTTCAGCGTGTCTGTTTCGTGTGAGAATTTCTCTTCCGATGGTTTAACCACAGCAGTGTCGAGAAAATTCAGTGGCTTGAAACGACTTTAATGTGATCCTGTTCCTGTCCTGGCGTGAGTCGATTCGCGGTTGTGGCTGATCACCACGCTCTTCCGTAGGAAAATGGCGGCAAGATAGATCCGGTGTTATTTTGAAAGGTGCGTTTCTCCTGTGATGAGCGAATGAGTACTATGGATATTTCGAGTATGCTCGAAGTACAAGTGAAGGAAGAAACAGATGTCAAGGAGAACGGTAAGCATAGTAATAAACATAGGCGTGACGGAGTAAATGGCAATGATGCGCGGCTTCCGTGTAACTAGGATAATTTTCATGAGTATTACCTACTCTAACCTATTTACTTACTTGGCATGGTTTTCTGTTCAGTAACACCAGAAAATGATCAGACATCCAGCGTGACCAGCATGGCCCTCGCCCCGTTCTCTCAGGAGGAGAGCAATTATCACAAGCTCATATTCGGCAACGGTCAGCTCTCTAAACAAGCATGCCTTGGCTTGTAACGTGTAGTTCCTAGTTTAGTTTGTAGTTTAGTTTCGCTTTCTAATTGTGCTCTAGAACCTAAGGTTTGTTTGTAATAAGGGATATAAATTACACGATGGAGATTCGCTTCTCACAAAACTGTGAGAATTTTGTATCATAGTATAAATTTAATATCCAATTTTGTTTTTAGATATTGCATCAGTGCGATTCCGTAGAATTCATTGTACAGCCTGCGATGTACACATTGGTTCAGCTCCGGCACAAGCGCATAATATGTTTGAACATCCTGTACTTCGTACATTATTGTGTTCAAGTTGTCGGGATTTTTATGGCGATGGCTGTTTTGAACAAGGTAATGTTATAATTAATGTATGTTTGTCTTATATGTTACCTACTTATTTGTGCTTGTATCTGGATATAATTGTATAATTTGTATTTTTACTTTGCTCTTAGGTGATGATGCTACAGATATGTTCTGTCGTTGGTGTGCCAATGGTGGCAATTTGTACTGTTGCTCCTATTGCAGCAATACATTCTGTTATAAATGTATAAGGAGAAACTTTTCGTCCTTAGTGAGAAAGAAGATCGAAGCTGATGAAAAATGGAAATGTTTTGTGTGCCATCCAAGTGATTTGTATAACGCAAGAGCTGTATGTTGGGCTCTACTTCAACATGTACAAACAGTGAAAAGGTATCATAAAGTATCACAAAAATATTACATTACACGAATGTATTAATTTGTATTGAATTATATTTCATTCCAGTGTAGAAATCTTTATTGACATTCATATTTGATACGGTGCTATTTTAGGATACTTTCGCAGGACAAGAAAATGAGCAGTCAAGAGATCGAGGAGAAGATGAATTTGGATGAATCAACATGTTGTCCGCGCAGAAGTAAACGTAAGCGACGAAGACTCGAATCCAATTCCGAGGAAGAAGACGAAACGTATTCACCTAAAGCCAATGGGATACCGGGACATATAAAACGTAAACAACTGAGAAGATTCAGACCGATGGTGCAAAATGGCATTGTTACGAAAGGAACACAGTTTACTAACCGAATGCCAATTCCTATTAGACCACGCCCGACCACATTCCTTACCGGTCAATCTTTTAATGCCGAATCAGCGAAATCTGTCGTCAGTCATAAAAATTCAACTGTAACCCCATCAGAAAGTATCGTTCTTTCATCGCCCAGTGTGATCAATACTTCAAATACTTCGTTACCATCGAGATTCGATCCCAATGCATTGCAGCAGCAATCATCTCCCTTGTATCGTACATCTTTTATGAATCCCTCGGGATCCACTGCTTACATTCAAACACCTATTCCGATGAATCGGATTATTCTCCCGCCACAGGCACAGCCGCAACCGCAGTTGACGTACCAGCCGCAGCAAGCGAGTTCTTATCAATCGTCGCAGTCGCTTCAATCTTCACCAAACACAATGGTGTCTATACCTAATCCAGTGGACAGCAGACCTCTATTTATTCTTCCAAAGCCAAAAGATTTGGGTATAACGTTAACTCCTAACATAATCGATCTCGATAGCGATTCCGATGATGAACCAAGAGTTGTTGGGCAAATTGATTTGACGATCGACACAGACAAAGATAACACTGACGTCGATAAGATTGTACCTGTTGCTCTCACCTGGGAGAAGAATGACGACGGTAGCGTAAGAGAGGAACAGCCTCTGAGAATGACATGCGCGACTATAAAAAAAGATGTCTCCTTCAGCGAAATGATGTTACCACATAGCCAAGAATTGGATAAACTTTTAAACGATGCAAAGGAAAAGATGTATAATTTCTTTGACTTGAACAATACAGTCGAAAACATTGAAATAAAAGCGCGACAGAAAATCCTGCATTTCTATTGCAATATGCGTGACACGGTTTTTCAATTGGTACACATCAACGATAGGATAGTACGTCAATACATCGAATGGAGGAGATCTCAGAAGACGGAAATGGAAACGGAAACATTGTCTCCGATTAATGAAAATTCATTGGAATCATCCCGAGAAAATGTAGATATTCCCTTAGATATGATTTGCGTCAACGATTCTGATACCGAATCTGACTATGAAAATCAGGAATGTCAGATAATAGAGCCATCCGATTTAGTTAAAGATAATAATATTATTAAGAATTTATTATTTTGTAAAAAAAATGTTGTGCATCGTGGTATTGGTGATGATAGTGTGCACTTGTCTGTAGACAAAGCAATTCAGGTATATGATATTGTCTCTAGGGATTATGAGAAATGCATTGGTTATTCTATGCTTATGAAAACCGCCTATGGCCCAAAAACAGACGATAGTGTTTTCCCCAGTGTGAATTCCCCACTTACGTCTGACAAAAATTTTGGCAAATACGAAGAACAGTTTATCTACTATTTGCAGCACATAGAAGATAATGGCATTGAGACGGAAGATTCGAAGGGTTTGATAAATTTGGAAGAAACGTCACTTCAGGAACTGCAAACGGATCTATCATTCACTTCGCATTTGTTTCAAAATATCGATTTACCTGTTGAATCTACTGATCAATTGAAAAATTATCGCCAAGGAATAAATATCGATGTATCTATTCTATCTACCGATCAATTGAAAAATTCTCAATCAAAAGAAAATATCGAGTCATCTGCTGTATCTAGCAGTCAACTAAAAAATTGTCAACAAGAGGAAAATATTGATTTATCTGTTTTATCTATCGACCAATTGAAAAATTGCCAGCAAGAAGAAAATAATGATTTGTCTATTGTACCTGTCAAACAATTGGATAACTGTCAACAAGAGAAAAATATCGACTTGCCTATTGTATCGGTTGAGCAATTGAAAAATTGCCAACAAGAAAAACACTTGAGTAATAACACTGACTCAGTGACCGAAGATGACAAAAGTGACACACTGGATAGGAATGACGAAGAAATTGTTAATAATTTTAATTTTAAGGTACAAGAAGTAAATATAGAATTGAATGATAAGTTTCAACTAACGGAATTGCCAACAATTCATATAGATACAATGAATGATGTGATTGTGTCACATAATGAAGCAAATTCAAATAAAAATGATATAATAAATATAGAAGTAGCTGCTTCCACGGAAAGTGAGGAGGATTATACTATTATCGATGATTAATGAGAAGGGGTTATTTATTAATTGTATTGTTGTAGATTAAATACTCTTACCATTCAATTTTGGAATTGATCATTATAATATAAATGCATCTTGATTTGAAATTTTGATATCTCAAAAATAATTTGTATTGTATAAAAGTTGTAAATTTCATTTTTAGATTTTAAAAAGATATATGAAGTAAAAAAAAGTTCGTTTTCAATGGGAATTCGCATTTATTCCAGATATACATATATCTAAATACATATTTTCAACATTAAATTAATGTCAAGAATATGCTTTAACAAATATCTTAGAAAAAAAAACAGATCTCTAAATCTTATTTAGCAAATTAACAATAAATAATATAATTTTTTTAATTCTATGATTAAAAATGTAATAATATATGTACATATACAATTTTTCCTAATTTTCTACAAATTTTCCTTATTCAATAATAAAATCAGTAACGTTGATCGGTTTTTTTAACAATTTATATTTTCGTTACTGAATAAAAATGTCTTAGTAAATTTAAATTAAAAAATTTCGAAATTAAAAAATTGAAATCATAGTGGAAAATTCGAAAAAATATGTAAAATTAGAAAGATGAAAAATTAAATATCTGTATATATACTCTTTGATACTTTTTTATTTTCTAGTTTTCATAAAAAGCAGCTTTTTATTTACCTTTTTTTTCAATTTTTAAATTTTCGGCAGTTTAAAGGACATTTCTTTCTACCCAAAACTCTTCGTATATTGAATATTATTCCTATAATCATTAACTATTATTATTGTAATTATCACTCCCATAACAATTGGTATACGAAATATTTCGTACAGGTATAATGATATATTTATATGATTTATATGATTATACAGGTATAATGATATTATAAAAATAATCGATACAGATGTATTAATATTTTTTCTTACGTATTAAACATACTGAACTTTATTTCTTTTTATATTAATTATATTGAGTATATATGAAAAATGTAACACAAGTGATAATTATTATTTTACTTTAAATTTTAGCACAAAGTTTGCAATAAAATATAAAATATGATTTTATTAAAAAAAATTTTTTTCTTTATTTTCCACTATTTAACAACAAAAATCTTTCAATTTTGTTTAAATATGTAGTTTAAATATGTAGTTTAAATATGTAGTTTACATGAACTTGTACATAATAGCATTGAACGCTATGTAAAAAAATATAAATAAGATGTTAAACAGTTTTTCTTACAGCATTTTAGCTTGACGAGTTATGTAACCGATCATTGAATATTCTTTATTATTTCTATCAGCGTTGAGTAGCATATATATATATATATATATATATGCTATTCAATAACATTTGTCATCTAATTACTTGTAACTGCAAACTTATGCGTGTATATCACGTTAAAATTTTGTGAGGAAAAAGAAGAAAAGTGTACGAAGAGAATAAATTGTTATATATCTATATATAAAACACGTAATCACGGTAGCCTACTTTAAATTTAATGTAATTTATCATACGCAAGTTTCGCGGTTAGGCCATTAGATATATTGGATTGTCCGGAAAGTTCGATTTTGAAGGAAAATTGAAACGCAGAAGATTTAAATTTTAGTATACATTTATTAAATTATATAGGTGCCATTCTGTTCTATAACCTTTCTCCATCTTTCAGGCAACTTGAAAATTCCTTCCAGAATCTCTCAGATTTTTCGAAAAACTTTTCTAAGTGATTTTTTACCTCGAGTTGAAGCTTTTTCCATTAAGAGAATTTTGTAATGATCGAAATAGGTGAAAATCAGAGAGCGCGAGGTCTAGTGAATATGGTGGATGGGGTAGAACATCCCAACCGAGTTCCAACAACTTTGTCGAGTTATCAAAGACACATGAGACCGCGCATTGTCCTGATGAAATACGATTCGCTATTTCTGGACGTTTTTGTTCAATTGCTGTCTTCAATTCGTCTAATTGGGAACAATACTTCTCTGAATTTATCGTCTCATTGTTGGTAAAAGCTTATAATACAGGATCCCTTTCCAATCCCACCAAACACAGAGCATGACCTTCTTTGGATGAAGACCGGCTTTTGGGATGGCTAAAGGTGGTTCATTCCGCTTTCCCGAAAATCTTTTTCGCTCAACATTATTGTAAATGATCCATTTTTCATCCCCCGTCACTTGCTTCAAAAATGGTATTTCCTCGTTGCGTTTATAGAGGGAGTCGCAAATGGAAATGCGATCCATCAGATTTTTCTCCATTAAATCGTGGGGAACTCATATATCAAAACAGTTTATGTAGCCAAGCTTTACAAAATGCTCGTGAATGGTGGATTTTAACATATTCAACATTTCTGCTAATTTACGTATCGTATAGCATGGATTATTCTCGATCAGTGTTTTAATCTGATCTTCATCTGTGGTGGAGGGCTTATCCGAGGTCGGGTAGGGCGTCTTGATCTTCAAGGTTGAAATTATCAACTTTAAATCTAGCAAACCACTTCCGCACAGTTTCAGCTACAGCACTTTCGCCATAAACATATCTTGTTTGCCGCTTGTGTGGCATTTTTGCCTTTCCGATAAAAAAAAAGCATTAAATGCCTAAAATGCACTTTGTTTTCTTCCATATCCAAATATGGCGTATAAAACTGACAAAAATTAACGTATCGCAATCAAATTTTTTTCCAAGTATGCCTGAAGTACTGTCTTTTACGATATGTACACATGTCAATCGTTCCGATATATTCAGACCTATCCTTACGCCACCTACCAAAAATCGGCACGAATTTTCCGGACAACCCAATATTTTCTTTCAGCGGCTATAATCATGTCAGCAAGTTGAAATTCTGCTCATTGCATATAAATAAACTTATAATATATATATATTATAAACAATCAGTAAATGGTAATATCGTTTCTCTCCAACGTGTTTTTATTTCATTTTTCTTGTATACATTTATATCAACTCACAGAAACGTAACATTTGTCTAGTCAAATAGACCTCTTTTATTGATGTACTTATCGGATTTATATTACATGTGAAAACGCATGTAAGTCTCGCTGTAATAATTTCATCAAAAAAAGTTTATTCATTTTTAATTGTATATACCTCAGGTATATCACAAAAGTTATGTAAATGTAAAAGTTTTAAATTGTATTTAAAAAAAAAGGAATTTATAATAGAAAACTAAAGAAATATTAGAAATATTACTTGTTTTTCGTGGACATTTTTGTACATAAAAAATGTTTTCCTATCTCTTTTTGTACTACGATACGTGAAAATTATTCGTGTTATGCTGTTCGCTATATGTATATGCTTACGCTTTATAGTTACAAATAGATACTGATATAGCTCATAGAACGTACTTGAGCAAGTAGTGATCCTTGTGATAATAATTCATTTAAATAATAACATTAAGAAACAGAAACAGTAATATGTCGGCTTAAATTAACAAATAACGATAAATACGACGTAACGCGAAATACTTGAGAACACACACTTGGTCGCTGATAACATTTATACGTTACATTATGGAATCATTGTTGTATGTTGTTTCTAGAGCTCTGCATTCGTTTGTACACATAACGTCTCAATATCGAAATTGACCCTTTCTGCCCATTCCATTATGGTATACTCTCAGCGGCGCGTAATTTCCATTGCCATTCATCGCTATATTGGTAAAATTGTAAAAAAAAATTATGAAAACGATGAAAATTAGAAACATAGCTCGCGTTCGGAAACATCACAGTTCTCCATAATACATGCAGAAAAAGGTGGCATCTCTCGAGGAAATACTGCAGAACTGATTCTTTTTTCAGATCGTGATGTATTTCAGTTTATCGTTAAAGAAAAAGTCAGTTCTGAAGATTTCCGCGTAGATAAGAAATATTATTATTAGATAACACATAAATTATTTATGTTCTGAAAAATCTGAAAGATGTATAGAAAATCTTGAGCGTGTTCGATCACTTACTCAATTCATAATCCCTTATGGCAGCTTGTAAAGCCAAAATTAAAGTTAGACGGAGTACATTTAAGACTTTGCTAAGATTACCTTAAGTGCGCGCTATTAAAACATCTACGCTTACCTTGCACGATTGTGGAGGGTTGACGAGGACTCTGGATAGTATGTGCATGACATCTCGGCTTCAATATTCCATGATACAATACAAAATACAGACTGGCAACGATGGCCGCTGCTACCGCCATACAACGAAACACGAATCTCAATGATTGTACAATATCTTCGTCGCCGAGATTGATATAAGCACCAATGACGGATCCGAGACATCGGCCTATGAATTAATCGGACAGAATTAATATTAATAATTCAGTTCTATTTGTCCGTTCTCTCATTGTCGCAGTTACAGATTGGAAACATACCGATGCAAAAGTGAGCTATCACAGGCCACGCTTGGGCAGTTACGGTCAAATGACGCGGTACCAAATGTCTCAGGTAGAGAATGGTAGTAACCCACATTATTCCTAAGGTGAATACTTCTAAAGCTTCCGAGATGAGAGACCACCAGGGATCAGATACGAGACTCAGTCCGGTGAATCTGACCAAATTTATCAATATAATATTTATCAAGAGAATTTTATACATAAAATAATACTCTTTGAAACGAATGATAAATGATAAATGATAAAACCTAGTGACAAGATCTTGTTTCAGTTAAACTGATCGCACGATTATTAGATTGGAAAAAAAACTTACCTACCTTATTATGTACATTGTAAAGGCAGTGATGAGAAGATTACTGTGTCCACAGTAATCAACAAGATGTTCAGACTTCCAGAGGAACAAGAATGCAGGTATCGCTCCGACAGTCATAGCGACTCCGATGGAAAGCTCATCGCCTCCTAATATTTGCAGATGCCTGTGTCAAAGGAAAGAAATTTTTAATATTTCAAACGAATTATATCGTAATTAAATTATTCCTTCAACGATCTGAAGCTATCTTAACGAACTCTTACAAAGGTAGATAGCTATCCATCGCGCTCCAAAAGGTTCCCATGACTAGCAGGACAAAGATTAGGGCGACGGTCTCACTGCTGTACCTCTTGACAGCGCTCATTGGCAACGCTAACATGCCGCTTCTCGTGTGCCACCACCATTCTGGTGGACTGAGAGGCATGCCATCCGCCGACAAAGCAACGATGGCCGCGAGAATCATCAATACGGCGTGTAGGACGAAAGGTAGCCAATAAGCCGGTCCGATGTTGCTCGTCAGAGTGCTCAAATAGCCGGTCAGTGGTCCTAGCAGAGCGAAACCAAGGGAGCCGAAAGCCAATTGGCGTCCTACATCGCCGCGACCACATGACGTCTCTCTTGTCGCAATCACCACCGCTGCGTCGATCAGGGCAACAGCAGTCGTCGGGAAAATATCCGCGACCGATCGCACAAACAGGTACATCCAAAACGCTGCTTCCGTCCAGACTCCAGTATATTGGCATCGGCTTTCCATCAGTACGCTACCTGAAACATTAATATTATCATCATAATATATTATCGTATCATATATGTATATATATATATATATATATATAGATATATATATATATATTATTATACTACTAGTATAATAAAGTAACGTAGTATAATAAAGGTAAAGTTAGGTATTAATTTTCTTTTTCGTTTTACGTTTCCGTCGTTAGGTTTAGGGTTAA
>NW_012130118.1:1482531-1493470 GCF_000143395.1 Atta cephalotes | reverse complement strand
TCTCGNGTATATATATNTATATAAATTAATTAATTATATAATAAAAAATTAAAATTAAATTAGTAGTGTGTGTGTGTGTGTGTGTGTGTGTGTGTGTGTGTGTGTGTGTGTGTGTGTAAATCAGCATAAAATAACAAATATATATTATAAATTACAATAAATTAATAATAAGAATATGCTCGATCTTTTGATAGTGTTCGCTTCACTTCTGCTGCAAGTTTCTCAATCTTTATTGGACGCATGTAATACGCATGTAAATCTATTTATAACTAGATATAAGTTTTTTTATTTTATTAATTTATATTGTGTAAATTTCTTACATGAAATAAAATGAATTAATTATTAAAATATCGCGTCTTGTACTACATCGCTATTTTACCTGTGCATAGAGTTCAGCATTATCCAACGGGACGGTAGTCTCACCACTACCATCGAAAAGATCGGTTTCGATATTGACATTGCTTCGGAACGATGACGTCGTACGTGCGGTCAGTTCCAAATGTCGTCGCCAGCCAGTTGGATAACAAGCATAGGTACATTTTTTTAACAACATGGCACCCACGCCGCTGTCATAATCAGCCCAGCGATGGCAACCAAAACGATCCTTGCACCTCTCTTGCCGTACCTATACGAGTTTAGTTAGAAAAGAGCTAGCAGTATTTTATACCTAAATAGAAATCAAATATTCTATCGTTTCTCTCTCTACATATATATATATATATAGATTATAATATAATTATAATTAAAATATTCTCCTGTTGTAGATATACACGATTTTTTTCTTTTGTCTCTCTTTTAAATTCTTCATCATATCTCACAGCTAGTAAACATGTATATGCTTACTATCGCACCGCGCCAATCGCAATTGAACTTGAAGCGCGGGCCTGCTCCGGTTGGTAACGTGCGATCCACCGCGGGAATCAGCATTAGTAACGAGTAGAAGAGTGCCGAGAAAATACAGGCGACGGCGATCATCACGCGGAGGTAACGACCGGTTGACGATTTATCATTGATGATCTGATGACTGGCGAGCTTGTCGGCGATTGGTCCCACTATCAGTGGCCCCAATATCGCTACTGCTGGTGAGATCATCGACACAAATCTGACGTTTTCGATACTCAGTCCCACCTTAGTCATGTGCAGTGGAAGAAACGGGAAGAGACAGCCGATACCTCAAGAGGAATAAAATCATACATTATGCGATTGCGACAGAGAGAGACTATTAACTCATGCTTAAATTTCAACGATTGCAGGCAAAATACCGATCGATTGACGCTTACCTCCGAAAAAGATGAACAGAAGACATTTGAGTGATATGAGATTCATGTTGATGAGCTTCTTCTTCGGCAAATCTTCCTTCGTGTCTTGCATCTTCTCCATTGACGCCGTCGTAGTCATCGCGAACGCTCTTATTACTTTTGAGAAGGATGGTGAGCGTGCAACCCGGTCGATCGGGAGTCGTCTATTATGCTGACTGATTGCCTATCTCCTGCATCGTCCAACCTACGCCATGGATATGCGCACTTAAAATTATACATTAAAGCCTAGGAATAATTATGGATAACAAAGCTAATTTATAGCTATTTATAAATATTTATGAACAAAGACAGATGGGGGTGGAGAGCGAGTAACATGTGCTAATAAACATAAAGCAGCATTTCAACATTAATAATTATGCTTAAAAGGATAAATCTTGTTCCTGCATTGTAAATGGTAGGAATTATGAAAAGAAATTTATTTATAGAGCTGCCCGGATATAAAACGGAATTTATTCCATTGCTATATAATTGAGACTTATTGTTATTATATTGTAGTTATATACAGTTAGTTGTCGCTGAAAAATTGATTCCAACACGTCAGCGAAATAAAAAAAACGTTACGAGTTCGATCGATTGTCGACAAGGCAGGTCGTCATGCGAATCGGCCACGTGTACGCGTGTAGTAATCGGGCAAGAAGACCATTGCACCTTCGCGCCATTCACGCACGTACGGTCGGAGCCGGGACAAAACAATCCATACGGATGTGATGTAATATCGATCGATCGCCTGCTGTACGTGTGCTGTATGCAGGTTCGTCGGTAGCCTATGATAACAGGCGACAATAATGAAGCCATATTTGCACCTCTAAGCATTGATATCATTGGTATCATTGGTATCATTGGTATCATACTGTGACAAATGCATGCTTCGAAAGCAAATTGTCCAATACATGTGCCGAGTAGATCGCGATCTTCTAGTGTGAACAAATAAGTACGCAAGCTTGTAAAAACTTTATCTTTTTCTTATGTTTCTAATTTTGTAATGTGCAACATCCCAGATATATTATTAAGATTCCCCTCCCCCCCCCCTCCCCAAGTGTACAGATAAAAAAAATTGTTTAAAAAAATGACTACCTGTTGCAGATAAGATGAAAATGTGATTGTAAATAAGAATTATAAGATTAATTGGCATTCGTTGAAGTGCAATCCGATTCGTCCTTGGACGAAAACACGCTTATTATTAGATATTATATTGGAAAAATCTTCCAGATTATTAAAAGCGATAATTCAAGACAGTAGGTCGGCAATTAATATTCCACAGCATTACGCCATGTTTTCATTCCTCGCAGCGCTCACAATAAAATCTTCATCAAGAGCGTTTGATTAATAGAAAGAGTATGCGATACCGAAACTTTTTCAACGTCATGTCTGAAGCATAAAGGATAAAGGGATTCGAGGTATCTTTCGTGCTTCTGTCGTGAAGTGTTCTATGTGTATATATACAAACATGACGATTATCCATGAATGAACAGCACGTGCATATATCTTACGTGTCGAGAATTTGTGCCAAGGCAAACGCGCCTATACAATTGCATGGATGCGCTTCTCAATGTATAATTGCCATATTAATTTTCCGATCCAGATATAACAAATTTAGGACATTCAAGGCGCATACATTACTTACGACACTTACATACGCAAATGTGCGTGCATCGATTTTTACTGCGCACGGCATGTTGGTGATACGCTAATTATAATATAATTATAATATAACAAATTGCTGTTTTCCCGCAACTGTGTCACTTTCATTGAAAGTCGACCTCTACAAATCTGAAGCCCTATTTTTGAAACTTTCATTTAATCAATAGAGTTCTGCCTTGTCCACAAAGTGAATTACGGAGATACGTATATACATATAAAAGAAGTTGCAATAATTCTAGTTTTTGGACGGTTAAAAAAAATTGAAAATTTTCCAAATATTCATAAGTTGAAAATTTTTCATGAAAATCTGACATTCATGTAAATTCAAATGTAAAAAATTATGTCAGTGTGTGTGTGTGTGTGTGTGTGTGTGTGCGTGCGCGCGCGCGCGCGCGTGATTTAATTCTCCATGTAAAAATAACACACTCTATATACTGCATACAAAAATGAATTTACACAATGTTATTTTTGCACGGAAAACTAAATTATACACATATATTAATTATGTTTAATTATTGTAAAATTCTTTAATATAATTGTGCGATTCTTATCCTTAGTTCCTCATTGAATATAAAAATATTAAAGAATTTCTTTTTTCTGCAGTCATTGAAATTATTTTTACACATTTTGATTTGCAGTGTTTTCTTGGGAATACTGATACTTCCAAGCAATCGCAAGATATTATAATCGATTCGTTTCTCATAGCTTTTCATTGAATTCATCTATTTTTCTTTCACATTATTTCGAATATTTTCTTTCCGATTCTCACATGCATTAGATATCTCTCATTCAATATTATTTCCATTTAGGACCCAGCAAACATGACTTGGCACTGTTATATAATTTTTTGTCATTATTTAGATGTCTCTGTTTTATAACAACAAGACAACTTTATAGCATAAATGAGATATTCTGATATAAATATGATATTAGGTGTACAATTTTGCTTCCGCCGTTTTTTTTCCGAAATTCGAGGCTTTATTGTAAAAAACTGGTTATACATTTATGATTCAAAGTATTGTCCATCGCTGGCCACTACTTTCTCCCATCTTTCGGGTAGCGTATGAATCCTGCGAAAAAACTCATCTTTTGAGGCTATCCACGAATCGATCCAATTTTTTACTTCTTCATAAGACCGGAAGTGCTCAGCCAGGCCGTGTGCCATTGATCGAAACAAGTGATGATAGTCAGAGGGAGCAACGTCTGGAGAACGGCGGGTGGGGTAGGACTTCCATTTCAACGTTTCCATGTCTTGACCACTTTCGCAACATGGAGTCGAGCATTGTCATGCTGCAAAATCACTTTATCGTGTCTCTCGTTGTATTGCGGCTGTTTGTCTTTCAATGCTCAGCTCAAACGCATCAATTGTGTTCGATACCGATCGCCTGTGATTGTTTCAATCGGTTTTAACAATTCATAATACACTACGCCGAGCTGGTCCCACCAAATACAGAGCATGACCTTGGAGTCGTGAATATTCGGTTTGGCCGTCGACGTGGAAGCATGGCCGGGAACTCCCCATTTTTCTGCGCTTGGGATTATCGTAATGAATCCATTTTTCGTCCCCAGTCACAATGCGATGCAGAAATCCCTTCCGTCTTTGCCTTTCAAGTAACTGTTCACAAGCAAACAAACGCCGTTCAACATCTCTCGGCTTCAATTCGTACGGTACCCAATTTCCTTGCTTCTGAATCATTCCCATGGCTTTGAGGCGTTTTGAAATGGCTTGTTGAGTCACTCCCAATGATCGTGCCAATTCTTCTTGATTTTGACACGAGTCTTGCTCAAGTAATGCCTCCAATTCTGCATCTTCGAAAATCTTCTCTCTCCCATCGCTATGCCGATCTTCGACGTCAAAATCACGGTTCTTGAAGCATTGAAACCACTCACGACACGTTCTTTCACTAATAGCGGCCTCACCATAAGTATTTGAGAGCATTCGATGAACTTCAGCCGCAGATTTCTTCATATTGAAGCAAAAAATTAAAACCTCCTGCAAATGACGAGAATTTGGCTCGTAAACTGACATTTTCAATCGAGAATAACTTTATGATGCAGACACAAATCGACTATGTTTCTATGGGGTTATGTTGACAGATGCCCAAGTTTATTGTATGACGTTTATGATCTATTTATTTCGACCACCACTTACCGCTAAAGCCATCTATATGAAAACAGCGGAAGCAAAGTTGTACACCTAATAATTTTATTACATGTCTTTGTTATATATTTAGCACTTAACAAAATTATAATGTAATTAAATGTAATTAAATTACATCCATGTACCATTCTATGAATGAGACATAACAAATACAAAATACATTTACAGCACAAAGCTACAATAAAAAAAGATGTAAATTATACATGTTTTGGTTGGTAAATTATACATCTGAACTGTAACTATAATATAATTTTATAACACTTATATCACTAAAATTATGAAATCGGACTTTCCTATAAAATTATATCACTATGATGTAACTTAATTTCATAAATTATACGTCACTTTTTCATAGTGATTACATTTGTTTAAACAATTGAGAGAAGTGAGAATTTGTTGTATAAACAAATTAAGGAACAATAAATGTGATAAATTAAAGGAAATCAGTAAGTAAATAAGTATTATTACAAATTATTTCTGATTATTTGTCAATAAAGAAATAATCAAAATAATCAGTATAACAATAAAATACATACATAACAATAAATTTTTTCATATTAGTATTTTCATGATCATTGCTTTGCAAATTTCTGTGTGCACGATGGTATTATATAGAAAATAATATTTCAATTCCTAAGAGACTGAATTTATGAAGGCCATCGAATTCGTATTGTCTTCCACCTATTTTAAATTTAACAATGTTATATATAAACAGACGTATGGGACTCTGATTTGTCCTTTTATTGATGGAGTGTAATAAATGTGGATTGGTTTCAAAAAGAGACTTACTCGTGGAGATGCCTATCTTATTTGTCTAACCACTCACGATGTCATAAGCTGGATACCATACACAATTTGGTTGATTAATCAATTTTACTTTCACAACTAAAATTCTATCAGAAAAATTTAGAAATGATTGTAGAAGTACTTCAAAATAACGGATACCTATTAAAAATGATATTTAAACAGGATATTTAACTCAAAGGTCAAAAAACTTCTCTCACCAAGGGTTGCACACAGAAATTTGCAAAGTAATGATCATATTAAAATGAAAATATTAATATGAAAAGATTCTTTGTGCTTCCATTTATCCATGATGTTACATAATACATACCACACATATGATTAATAAAGCAGTCTGTGCTATGGGTTACAGATACATTAACAAGTTAAACAAATTTATTAAAGTACATAAATTTATTAAAGAGTACAGAAATTTTTTTGACAACAATAACTTAGTGTATAAGATTTTATGTAATGATTGCGACGCTTCTTATGTGGGACAGATTAGGAGAAAACTTAACACGAGAATAAATGAATTTATTAATAATAAGAGAATATTCATCCAGACATTCTGTTATAACAGAATATTCGTTATATTATAACCATAGCTTTAATTGGAAGAATATTAAAATATTAGACTCAGAATCGAATTACAATAAGAAACTTATTTCGGAAACATTACATATAAAAGAGCAGGTTAATTATATAAATTTAAAGAAAGATAGAGAATCTCTCGATGACTTATATATGTCTGTTGAATGTCTTTGTTAACAACAAAAACGTTAGCGACTAATTGGTCCCTCTCTGTTCATTCGACATCGTCATACATAAGCAACAGCATTTGCGATTTCTTGTCCGATGAAGATCGTTCACATCATTATTAAGAAAATTCGATATTACATATTACAAGATATTGAGTTAAGAAACAAGATTATGAAGAAGAACCTTATATTTTGACTGCTGTGTCATTGTAAATGATCGCATTATTTTATGTAATAACTACAACTCTGGTTATTACAATGGTTTTACACTACAATGATTTTTTACGCTCTTTTTTAACAAGTAATTATGTATTGCGACATTATAACAATATTATTCTTTTAAACTTTAAAAAAATTTTTATATTATATTATATGATTTTGTTTAAATTCACAAATTATTATGCTCATTTTACAGTCTGCGACGTTATGATATTTAATCTTTGTTTAACTTCACAATTTATTTTATAAAAATTAATTCAATATGTATACTCTGCGACACTTATCAATAAATAGTTATAATTCTTATTAGCGTTTATCCTTCGTTTATTCGCTCTGCACCACGTGGATGTTACATATTGGGGAAAAAGTTCATGGCGATTTTTTAGTAAAATTAAAGTGTTTTTCTTTATTGAAATCAATTTATTTAAATCAATGTTCCATTATTTTCTATAATATTTTGCCATTTTTAGGGCAGAGCCATAATTCCATCGCGATAGAACTTCTGTGGTTTCTGATCGAAAAACTGCTTCAAGTGATTTTCACAGACCTCTTTTGAAGCTAGCTTTACACCATTAAGAGAGTTCTGCAGAGACCAAATGCAGAGAAACAAATGATAATCTGAGAGTGCTATGTCAGGACTATACGATGGATGCATTAAAACTTCCCAGCCAAGCTCTCGCAATTTTTGCCGAGTTATCAAAGATGTGTGTGGTCGAGCGTTGTCGTGATAGAAGACGACACCTCTCCTATTGATTAATTCTGGCCGCTTCCTCTCAATTACTTATTGTAATCTCTGCAGTTGTTCACAGTAGAGTTCGGAATTAATTGTTTGATTGGACGATAACAGCTCATAGTGAACGATTCCCTTCCAGTCCCACCACACACACAACATCATTTTCTTCCTCGTTAATCCAAGTTTTGCGATTGCTTGCGCCTTCTCTCCTTTCTTTATCCACGATCTTTTTCTAGTTGGATTGTCGTAGGTAATCCATTTTTCATCACCAGTTATCATTCTCTTCAGAAATGGCTCAATTTTATTTCGTTTCAGTAGCGTATCACAAATGTTAATTCAGTCCATCATGTTCCTAACTCAACTCGTGAGGAACCCAAACATCGAACTTCTTTTTGTATCCAGCTTTATGTAAATAATGTAAAACTGTTTTGTGATCGATGCCTAGTTCCCTGGCAATCTCCACAGTGCTCACATGTTTATCACGCTCGACTTTTACTATGATTTCGGACTTTTCAGTGATTGGTCGATCGGAGCGAGATTCATCTTTCATATCGAAATTTCCAGCATGAAAGCGAGCGAATCATTTCCGTGCTGCTGATTTTGATAAAGTATCTTCATCGTAAATAGCGCAAATTTTTTCACAAGCCTGTGCAGCATTCTTGCCTTTATCGTAGTGATACTGCAAAATGTAGTGAATTTTTTTCTTATTTATTTCCATTTTCAAAATAAAATAACTTTTGATCCACTTCACCGATTTCAATCTTTTTCGGCTCAAAACAAAGGTTAAAACTGTCACTTTTTAAACGCACGTCTAGTGTTGCCGATGCGATTAGTAGTTGCCGACTGCTGAGCATTTAATGCCATCTAGCGGGAAAAACGCCATGAACTTTTTTCCACACCCAATATATTTCGTATATACATTTTTTACAACTGAAAATAATGTTACTACTAAGTTATTGACTGAACTTTCTTTTCTGACTACACATTAATTACTCTTTCTCGCTATTAACCGAAGAATTGATTTGGATCTACAATTTATATACGTTTTTTATAATTTGACTCAGTATAACATGATTGAATTTGTAACATATATTGTGATTGTGAATGAGATGATCCGATGAATACATTTTTTATACCGTTACCGAAATTAATTTCTAAGTTTTTAATATGTCTATATAAATATTGTTTAGGAGTTTTATTTCATTTATAACACAGCTGATGAGGACTTAGTGGTCAAGACGTGAAATTATAATAGAAGAATAATAAAGTTTACTGTTTACAGAGCTCGTTTACTTTCAGAACTTGTTTATTGAAGTGACCTGGTAGAAGCTCCTCATTTTATTATTGTTTGAAATTTATACTGAATTATCTAATATATTTTCTTGTAATTATTTATAATCAGTATAATTTATATATAAAGTTTAATTTATATATAAAGCAAATAAAGTTCAAACATCGGTTAGGTTTTATACAGTTTGCTTCTATTATGCTATAATTAAATATTTTTATGCAGTTAGATAATAATATATTTGATTATCACATCGATTTTTATAAATATAAAAATATAAAAGATATTTAACATAGATTATTGTCATTTCTTAACTAACAATAAGTGAATAAATACCAGCTTATATATATTATTTTGTTTCCGTGTAATCTCCTCAAATATTAATAATATTAAACTATCACCAGAGGCACAAAATTAATATAGGAATGATATAAACAATAAGGGGTATAAGTAATATTAGCAATGATTCATCACATACATGCGATTAGCTTAGCGTAAATGTTATTAGGCTACCGTTCTAGGGATCGGTGGGTTCAAATCTTAACGGCGATGCGATGCGTTTTTCAATAATTATTTATAGTTAATAAGATAAGAATATAGGTATGCAAAACAGTAAATAATAAATTGAATTAGAAAAATAAAAGTAAAATAACAACAAAAAAACTATTTTTTTTGTTAAGATAATCTTCTTATTACATAAAAAAATAGTTTTTAAGAAAATTTATTGTTACGTATAAAAATATATTTTTTTATTTAAAAAAAAAGTTGCAAAACTATATAAACTATCTTTAATAATAAGAAATATTCTTTATTAATATTCTTTAATAATAAGAAATAACCAAAAAAACTTCTTCAAATCAAAGAAATCGAGTCAATATGTCACTAAATAATAAATAAATAACAATTTCAACTATTTGTGATGTCACAGTGACAAATTTTGCATTGCATAAATATTATATATATTTCATTTCATGCATTTCATCTCAATACATGATTGTTATATGGTATATCAATTCGATCACTGTTTCTCTTCCGATTATTAAATCATATCACTATTATGTAACTACTATAGGTAAAATGGGACAACAAATTAAAGAACACTTTCTCCGTAAATTCACACAACTTTTGACATAACTGTTACGAGTCAAAAAATTACAATTATGAGTTATATGTTTGAGATATATCTTTGCTGGGGGATTAAATATAGAGAGACGAGCGAGCAGTTGCAAAAACGGTCGCAATTTATCTTTGTGTATTCTTTTGTCTTTCTGTATTGATTACGTCGTCGTCATAATTGCGTCGTTACGACAAGTAAGCGTTACAAACTCGGTTACGTAGCTAAGCTATCTTCCATTCTTTTAGCGCGAGCTTCTCGTCCTACGCCAACTCACATCACAATTAAATATCCTGCCTCCTCTTCATTCAGTCGATCGACACCATCCGCCTGGTAAAATTTCGCGCGATCAGCAACCACGGATGTTAAGTAACATATAGACGAATTTTTGAAGAAATGAACTTTTTGGACTGGGCGAAATCTTACATCGAATAAATTATTTTTTACCTTTCGTGTATACTACGTAATAAAAAAAATGATCATCAACAAATGTTTTATTGTACTTAACAATTTTTAACTCTTTCTCATTGCTTTATTAATTTTGCAATGTTTTAAGATGTTTATTTATTAGCATCATTATTTAAATAGACGATCAATATAATTTGTAATGTTATTTCCAACTATAATTTATCATTGTGTTTCAAGTCCGACAACTCAAATCGGTTTGATAGAAAGATAGCAAAAAGATATTTATATAAATCTTGATATACTAAGTTTCATTAAGCATCAAGATCAACTTCTTGACTAAAAATAGAATTCTCTCTCTTATTTAATTTATTCTTATCAATATAATTTCCATTTATAATTATTAATTTTATACTTGATTTATTTTAAATTTTATATGAAAAAGACAATTTCATTCATTCGTATATATACACCATATATATATATATATATATATATATATATATATATATATA
>NW_012130118.1:1477473-1480614 GCF_000143395.1 Atta cephalotes | reverse complement strand
TATATATATATATATATAGTGACACACACACACACACACACACACACACACACACACACACACACACACACACACACACACACACACACACATTATATATCATGCATCTTTACTTTTTTTTTTAATTGGAATGTGCGGGGAATTTGTGAGACAAATACGAATAAATATAAATTTCTTTTAGAATTACAAAATAATCGAACCTAATATAACCATCAATGACTATAGATATATTATAATATGTATATATATATATAGTTTGTCCAAAATCGAGTACCGACAGAGCAATGTCCGTATAAAGAATCAATCATAACGTTGCATGAGCTTTGTCACGAGATAAGACTCACGGGGAGGCGCGCGAGTGTTTTCTCAAGGCGATCCTCTACTAACTATATTTACTTCCTGTTGCAGCTATTACCTATCGTTTACTACACATACTATGCATCATGCGTTACAAACAATCGCGCATTCTCATAACTCATCAGGTCATCGTGCAACACGCAAACGCGTCCGCATGGCTGTATTTTACTAGAGATTTCTTTCTGCTATTAATCTTATTATGTATACCTACGTATGTATCAGTGCCATTATATACAATATATACAATATAAATATGTATTATGTGTATATATATGTACATATGTATCAGTGCCATTATATACAATATATACAATATAAATATGTGTTATGTGTATATACATGTACATGGAAATGTACGCCGCGCTGTCATCGTGCGCGTGCGTGTATGTAGTCTTTCGCTGTTCCCGCGGATAATCTAACGTGCGACTCTCAAAATTGGGTTAATGAAATCGTAAAAGGAGAAACCGGGGCATGAGCTCACCCAATGACGATCGCACGCTGCCCTTTCCAAGTTTCCACGGACGTTCCGTCAATTGTGAAATCGTTTCGTTCAGTACGACTCAAGATTGTAGACGAGTCGATTTCGCGCAGCAATCGCATCAATCAGCAACGCTGATAAGATAATTTTATATTGACACCATATTTTTTCCCCTTTCTTTCTTTTTTTATATCTAATAGTTTTACGAGGCTCCTCTCTCGTAACTCCAGCACGATGGACATGACACTTCGGACATGCAAATAAAGATACGAGATCACTTTTTTCTCTTTCCTTACGAATAATGAAAAATTCGCATCAGCGACCGGAATGAAGAGCGTATTTGCAACGACGCAAATATGTGTGCACATGTGTTTGGGATGTAGATATATCTACAAGGCATCACCAAAATCCGAACAAATCAAATAATTTCTTTAAACAAAATATTTTTAATGAAAAATTAAATATTACAAAAAATCCTTTTACATGGTACTTGGGGGATCCCTGTAGAGCACAATTATTCGATATATCCCCCATTAGTTTGAATGACGGCCTCTATTCTCGGTCTGAAACGTTCGCACGCACGCTGTAATGTAGCGCTGTCCATGCCGACGAATACTGCCTCAATAACGGTCCTTAATGACATCACATTGGGATGCTAAGACTTTTTTGTAATTCTTTCAACTACGCTCCATATGTAGTAGTCCAAGGGATTTAAATCTGGGCTGGGAGGCCAGAATTCCTTGGACCAAAACATATCGACGTTATCTGAAAGCCAATTTTGAATCAAATGCTTCGTATAAGCCGGTGCACCGTCCTACTGAAAAACATATGGTTTTTCGGACGCACAGTTTCCATCTACGGCTTCACTACATTCAGAATGATTGCCCTGGATTGTCCGAAATCAGCACTTGAATCCTTTCAACGATTGCAGGAGTCCTCGCGATGCATTTTTTCGAGTGACTCTTCCTCGCTGGCATACTGGAACCTTCGTTGAGCTTTTCTAAAGCTGTATATTTTGCCACAACAATTGATCTCGGGTATCCAAGGAATCGAATTTCCGTTGCTGAGCGCCTAGCTAGCGTAAAGGTCTTCGATGATTGCGGCTTTTCGATTATACTCTGCACTTGATTTCAATATCGTGGCCATTTTGAGAATATGACTGTTTATTAGAAGCATTCACAGGCTTTCTTGGACGCCAACAACAACCTTCTGACGGAAGTGCAATATAGTGGAAAATTTAAATTGAAATTTGTCCGAATTTTGATGACGCACCTTGTATATAGGAATGGAGAATTTTAATATTTATCATTGATATGTTTGTGCGTGCGTGCGTGTAAAATACCTTAGTAACACAATTGATTTTCAGAAAATGAAGGAGAAATTCACATATGAATCGGGGAGGAGGGGAGGAATGTGGAAAGTTAGCGCAAAGAAAGATTTTTGTCGATAGTGTTTACATCATCTGTTCCGGATATCATTCGCACATTCTTGGAAGAAACATAGGGTGGCATCTTTACGATCCTCCAGATTCGCCGTGTCATAACGTTAACAACCAGAATATAGCTCGATCGTACCTACTACTCTATATATCAAACAAACATTAGGTCGTCTCAAGATCTTTCTTTTCCAAATCATCGATTTTAAGAAAATGTACATACATCGAGTGATTTTAGCTATCACATGAAAATGTCAAAATAAAGCAAATAATTGCATAAATTTTATTCAATGTTTAAAACAAAAGTACTTTCTTAATCCTTTGTCAGCAACGTGAAATTTTAACCCTTCGTCCATAAGTTTCGAACTTTCCCAAGTCTTTGAACTTGAGTGTAGATTTTTATATTGTTTCTAATGATAGTAAAATCTAAAAATATTTTTAATATTTGTATTTTATTTATTATAGATTTTAATTATTTATAGATTTTAATTTATCTACCAGAATTCACAATAAAAAAATAGAATGTTAGTAAAAAAAATATTCTTTAAGTCCAACCAACAAATTGCCGGCGGAAGGTTACTATAGATATATCCTCTAAGAAAGAAATACAAAGAAACGAAACAAATACACAATTTATATTTTAACTACACACCGGAATTATTCGGATGTCATGTAAATAGATGGATAATTGGACAGAGTGTACAGATACACAAGAACTATTTTTACCCATGGACATGGATATTATCCGCTCATTTATACAAATTTCCGTACAGATGCAGGAGCATATTATTCCCGCAAAACGTTAAACACCAACATCAAATGATCTGAAATCTACAATCCTATATATATATATATATATATATATATATAT
>NW_012130118.1:1473305-1475980 GCF_000143395.1 Atta cephalotes | reverse complement strand
ATATATATATATATATATATACTACCTTGATCAAAAAGTTCCCGAAATTATCACCAAGTAATGCTCTGAGTCAGCTGATTTGAGTTCTGTTTTTTTGCATTCCCACCAAATTTTATCACCATAGCTTGACATTTGTAAACGTTACGCCGTCTTGAGTACATCTACCTCTGCACGTATTTTCGATTTTTTACAGTTTTAAAAATGGAGTTGAATTTGCAACAACGAGTTTGTATTAAATTTTGTGTTAAAAATAGATTCAATGGTGTGAAAATCTTGAAAATATTAGGAAACTGATTTTTTTCTGTTCGATCGAATCAAAAAACCATTACGGGGAACGCGTTTTAACAGCCGAAAGGAGATAATGAAAAAATCGAAGACGGTTCTGATGGCTATACCGACAATAGAGTTCCAGAAATGTTTCGAGAGCTGGATCAAGCGCTGGCATAAATGCTGGCATAAATTGCAATCGATGAGGAATACTTTGAAGGGGACAATATCACTTTTGATGAATAAAACTGTATTTTGAATTTTCTGAATGAATTTCGGGAACTTTTTGAGGTAGTATATTCATTTCAAGGTAGTATATATACATACATATACCGTTACTACTAAATTAGTGATTCAATTGAGAAGCAGCAATCGTGTGAGACGCGGAGACAAATTTTGCGATCGATGAAAATATAATTCGTTTAGATCGTGCGTGTTGCACGATCGAGCAACTAATTCCACCTCATCAATCCCTCTCCTCTTGTATCTCACGATGCCTTTAGGCTACATCATCCTTTCCCCTGGATGATGATGCTTCGGGTGGAATTGCGACGAGAAAACTTGCCTTCTCTAGCACACTTCTATACATACAAAAATGGTTATACATGTATAAATATGATGCGCTGAATAATCAGATTTTGTGTGATATTGTAAAACAACTTATTTTTATTGTATCACTGTTAAATTTGTTAATTATTAGTTCATTATATACACGAAACAAAAAAAAACACTTCAAATGATAATTATTTGAAAAAGGACGATTTTGTTTTGTCGACTTTTTGTCAAAAAAAGACAATTTTGTTTTGTCAACTTTTTGTCAAAAAAAGTGCCTACTTTGGAGTATTGCATAATCGTATGGAGTAGTATATTTAGGCTTATTTTTTTTCGGATAAGATGTCTATTTGAAATTATCTTATACCACTTTGAACTCTCCGATGCACTCAAAACGATGTAGATTTAGAAAGCAATAACTGAAAAAGAAACACCTATTTATAATTTTTTTCCTTTTGAAAAATCAAGCGATTTGGCCTACTTACGTGCGGAATCCGACGACACGCGAGTTCGACCTGTTGAGGTTTTGAAATTTTCGTGAATACATTAAATTGATTAAGCAATAAGTCACGAAACAAAATTAGATGTTGTTAATTAATATTATTAATTTTAATAATAAAATTAATTAATTTTAACATTAAAATTAAATTAAACACAGAGGAATGATACTGTATTAGTACACATTGTGATAAAACTTGCGATTGGAAAGGTTGGAAAGCCCTTACGCAAATGCAAGCATTGCCTCTGTGATTGTAGAAAAACTTTTTAGCATAAGAAGAAGAAATTATCTTACAGTCGGAACTTTCGCCGGCTCTATATTATTTCTCGCGATCATTCGTGCGGTAAATGCGAAACAACAATGCGACAGCTTGTTCAAAATCAACACGCTCATACTTTACGCTCTTAATTCCATTAATCTGCACGAGATAGATATTGGATATTGCCATCGCGTCGACGCAATCGAAAGTTTTGATTCGTGAAATAAATGAAGGACACCTGCGGAATCGTGCTATGTCATCATAATAAGACCACTAGAGATGGCAGTACTTTTTCGATAATCGAAATTTCACCTTCATTATTTCGCCAAGTTTCACGGCATGATGATGCCATCGCAACACAAGATCACCACCAACGACATCATGATCCTTACTACATACGATATACATAGAAAGACATTCTCCGCGTGGAAGCGATCGATTCAATTAGTACTTCAAACATATTTGGTATGCATAAAAAATTCTTTCCATCTCGACTCTCTATCGCGAGGTTCGACGGAAAAATTATATCTCGCAAATAAAAAAGATATATATAAATATATAAAATGCGATAGATGATAAAATATTTAAAAAGAAGCTAAAATATTAAATGAGCAGAAAAAAATCCTATTTGTAGAGTCACTGATTTTCTCTTAATTACAGATAGAAAAATACATTGTTGAGAAGGGGGAGGGACAACAGTTAAATTCTAACGATAGCTCAAATTCAATCATCGCGATATTTATTGTTGCAAAAAGTTCTTGTGTAGGTTTAATTAGAAATTGCTCCATTTTGCTTCGTCACTGTTTTTCAACTCGATCGCATACACGCGGTATCAATAACGCACGATCGATGCCGCGCGCTGTTTATTTTCTCCGGAGGTAAAGACTAAAACATACAGGACATGCCCGAGCATGTATTTGCCGCGAATAACGGAACCGCGGTAATGTCGGAATACAGGTAAGAAAAGAGCGGGAAGAGAAAGGAAGGAGGAAAAGAAGGAAAGGTAAAGGGGGAGGGAGGAGATGGGAGGGAGAGACGGAGAGGAAGGGAGAGAGAGAGAGAGAGAGAGAGAGAGAAGAGAGAGAGAGAGAGAGAGAG
>NW_012130118.1:1466453-1469477 GCF_000143395.1 Atta cephalotes | reverse complement strand
ACACACACACACACACACACACACACACACACACACACACACACACACACACACACACACACACACACACACACACACACACACACACACACACACACACACACACACACACACACACACACACACACACAAATGTTTCCGCACGGAGAAAAATATTTGGTTGAATCAATTGTGATGGAACCATCCGGAATTCTAGTTAAATTTATTAGATTTTTGATTAAATTTACAAAAATTCTAGTTATTTCAAACAGAATATTAATTCAAATGAATATTTTTTTCCGTGCGATTTTAGAGAAAGCAGACAAAAGCGCGTGGACTGGAAAGCATCGCAGACGAAAGTCCGATTAAGGATGTATCGCAGGTGTACAGTCTCTGCAAAAATGACTGAAATTACAAATTTATATTTTCCGTATGAATGTTCCGTATGTATATTATTACATACGGAATACATATATGAAACGATTCAATAAGATTAATATTTATATTTGACAATACAATTTTATAATACGAAAATTGCCTTAATTATTTGTTTAAAAACATCTACTTCTTATTAAAATAATTTTTAAAATTCTAAATCATCGGCAAACTTTTTATTTATTTACTTGCAAATATAATATCTGTAATTTTTTTCTGTTAAAAAGTATATAGGTATAATATATTCTTAACTTATAGTGGCACATAGAAAAAACGTAAGCAGTAAGAAATGTAAATAGTAAGCAAATCAAAACTTTTTTATTTATTATAATGCGTTATTGTATTTACGTTCTCGACTTGGTCGATTCGTTTACTCATTACTGAGTTAGGTACATCTTATTACTTGGGTTTTTTATGAATTAATTTTATTACAGAAAAAGAGAAAAAAAGAGAGAATATAGTCGCGATTCCTATACGTTACTCCCTTGACCGCCTTCAAGTAAAATGTTAATGATTCTCCAAATATCCCAAATATCCCGCGGATCGCTTTCGTCGATGGGACTAGATAGTAGTGATGGTACCTTCGTACCTATAATATGCTCACCGATCAATACAAGCTCTGTATATCATTCCTTCATAATTCACTCTTCTATCGCGAAAGCTTATATTGCGAAATATAAGCCAGTGTCAATCAAATCATATGATTGAGACAAATTGAATTCTAAAATCATCCAATTATAAAATTTCTCTATAGTACTTTATTTCAGCAAGAATAGTGTATTGTGTTGTCATTACGTACATTATACACAGACCGAGTCTTTTATGAATCGGCATTTCCAAACTTGGGAATTGTTTTGACAACAGAAATCCTCTTGGTAGCTTATACGGATCATAATAACGCGCGTCTTACGATGCTTAGCAACAAGTCACAAGTGATTATAAGTATATAAACATTATAAACGACAAGAGAGACAGACAAGTGATCGCAGAGAAAGAAAAAAACCTGCCGGCGCGAATTTTCGAGGTTTGCTCGAATATAGATCAAAACCAGGCACAAACCTATCGCAATCTAACGCGGCGGAGAATAATAAATGATGTAAACGAGAGAAACATTATCATATATCATTCATTGGGCAAAGCCCAGATTCAATAGAGCATAAGCTACATGATTACTTGACTACACGTACGAGACTTGGATTAATATCCAAGGACTCGGTTTGCTGGAACGAGCTAACGCGACATTAAAATTAAGCGTATTGATGTCCAGTGGTGGGGATTAGTAATCGCGCATAGTATAGTTTTAATATCTTGGCACTATTAAAACGTTGATTAGACAGACGTGCGTGTTATTCAGTTTTTCGACAACATGATCCCAAATGTTGAAATTAACTGAGAGGAAAAGAACGTGTAGTATCGTTATATGTATATACAGTCTTGTTGATCGTAATTAAAATACGCATTTCCATTTAATATCGCAATAACCTAAACAAAACATGAAGTCACTATAACATCAAAATAGCGTCAAAATGGCTCCTAAATGTTTATTAAATGTCACTTATCGATGCAATCAAAATACATTTTAAGTGAAATTTATGTTATCATTATTGAAGTGAATGTTATGTTATCATTATTGCTTGGAACATGTTCAACGAGGAAAGGCGATCGAAATAAACTGTAGGTTTCGAAAGTGTCACTTCGAAAGTGTCGAAAATCTCTGCGCCTGCGGAGAATGAATTTAATGAATTTGTTGAAAACAATTGACACGGGCTTCAGTCGAAATACGATATACACTACTATATAAAGCAAGTCATCCGAAATGAATGAACAAGCAACAACATTGATCGAATGTCGCTTTGATACCTGCTGTGACCAACGATCGTTGCTCGCCGAGTCCATTCGTGTTGGTTCGATTCTGAAGACTAAGTTGCGAGATATTTCATCGAGATAACATTGACCCTTGTTAAGGGAAATTTCGATTTTCCCACGATGAATTGATCCTGTCACCGGCGCATGGAGTTGAATGTAAAACGACTTGCGCGCGCGAGTTCCTTTTTTACGAAAGTGCCAATTTAATTTATTCGCAAGATTAATACCGTGTAAAAGCAAAACGCAATCTTGAAAGTATCTCGCAAATTGGAATTTTGCCAAAGCTTTGCACGTGATTAAAGACCATATCTACTCTCGAGTATAGGCTTCTACAGCACAGAAGCTGATGTTTATTATGAATTATCGTTTCAATTCATCAGGTTACAAATTCGATGTTATCTTTTGTTACGAAGAAGTAGGAAAGTCGATTAAATCAGATTAGACGCTAACTCGCATTAGTACGACCAGCCCTTCGGATCAGTCACACACCAGTTAACCAATTGTAATTGACGATATTGCTCTAATTCTTCATCTCGAGGCTGCACCCATGACGTAAATAGAGGAGAGAAAGATTAATTGATCGCTAACCCATATTTTACACACACACACACACACACACACACACACACACACACACACACACACACACACACACACACACACACACACACACACACACACACACACACACACACACACACACACACACACACACACACACACACACACACACACACACACACA
>NW_012130118.1:1458428-1465814 GCF_000143395.1 Atta cephalotes | reverse complement strand
TATGTGTGTGTACGTGTGTGTTGTATGTCGTACACTTTTTAGATTAATTAATTATAATCTTCACCGTCTCGAGTGTTAATCAATGTGTTATATTTATTAAGCTGTTTCCCTTTCTCTCCCTTTCTCGTCTATTATATGTTTGATCATTGATTATAATTACGACGTAACAATCAAGATTATAGGTGTAGTGAAGCGTACGTCTCGTAGTCGATGTTAAAACGACGGAAAAAGCAGGTTATTTTTACTTGATCAATCGGATCTTCTTTGCGCAGTGGCGTAGACGACCGACGAGGCCGAGAGAAGAAGGAGAAACGCTCATTAACTCCTTCAGAGTTCGTACTTATACTTACAGTATATTCATACAGTATATACAGTATTACATTCATACAGTATTACATACAATATATACTAATATATGTATACGAACCCGATACGAGAGCTGTCGTCAATCGCCTAGATCAACTGAATCCTCAAGTTTGCGGGAACACAAGCGCGATATTTCTTCTTTGATCTTACTGGAGTATATGGTTTTACGTGTTATATTTGGCGCTTACAATACTCATAAGCATTATTTGACCTTGTTTAACATTTGGCAAACAATAAGGATGAAATGATTTCCATGAGCGTTACGAGTATCAAGTAGAAAACACTTTGGACACTTTAGATTATTTTTGCTCTCCCGAGGCCAATTTCCCAAATTCCCTCGCTGACGCGTCTTTTCTTTCGTATATGCGAGATACAATTAATATTCATTCTTTCATTCTCTCTGGAAGGAGGGGGAGGGGAATCGTCGAAACATCTTGTAAATTTAAATACCTGAATATATATTCATACCCATATAGCACAGAAAGATTGCAGAACATTGCAGAAAATGGTTTCACTGAAATATTGCAATATAGGTAGTTGAAAGGTAGAACGTTAAAATGTTCGCTTTTTGTTATATTGCAACGACATTCTAGCAATTTTGCAATGTAATGCATTTAATTTTTTACGAAGACTCTAAAATGAAATCTATTTTCTGTACATATATCTCACTAACTTTAATTTTTCTACAAATCGCATGCATGTATGTGTTCCGAACAACAAATATTATCCTCTTTAACATAACAATACAGTCATTTAGTAAGTTAATCATGGCTTAAGTTAATCGCAGTGATTGTTTTAATTCGAAGTCACTCCGAGTCAACTGAAATCGATTAAAAAATGACGGTATGAAATTTATTAATAAATTCGGGCGCTTATTTTTACGTTCACATCAGACATAAATATCATCGATCACATAATTAATATTTCGATAAATCGTTTTCAGCAATTAATTGCTTATCGTCTTATCCGATAATTGATTGCATCCAAACTCAATATTATATTATACAATATTTTTATTTCATATTTAAAATAAATATAAAACTTATTGCACATTCGGTAGACTGCACTAGTGCGCATTGAGTGCGAACTTTTTCGTTGCCACTCATTCGGATTGTGCGCATTGTATCAATGCGATCAAGTTTGCCGTATTCGGCAAATGAAAACTGACCCAGTGTAATGCTGAATTTGTATTTGAATCAACCGAATGAACCGAACATGTTCAAGAAATGTTGACATTTTTGCCAATATAGTTGATGTTCGAACAAACAAAACTAGTTAGGCAACAAAAAATTACAAAATGGTGAATAAAGAAAGACTAAAATTATTTATTATAAATGAATTATTACAAACAAATAGTAGCGATAATGAAATAGAAGATATGTCATGTGTAAGAAAAGAAGAAAGGCCAAAAGTTAAAAATTACGTGGACATCGTGAATGAATATTCGGACAAAGCAGTATATAATTATATATGATAAAAAAAATACTTTTAATAATGAAAATATTTATGTTTACTATCATTAGTTGTAATATACATTATTAGTTTCAAACTTAATTCTGCACCAGGTCACATCAATCTAGTATAGTTCTTCATTCGCATCGTGTCAGGGCAGCCTGTGTCAGAGCAGAACTAGAACCACGTCAGTGCATATATACCGAATATTTTAACTAACGAAATGGCCGTCAAATAATAAATTAATAAATTTTTTATTTAAATATAAAAATTGATTGTATTAATTATTATATCATAAAAACTGTTAAACCAAAAGACTATTACATAAATATTGTAAAAAATTATATTTTTATATTATTGTAATAATTAAAAAAATACAGTTTGCAATATTTCTGAAATATTACAGGCATATTATTAATATTTTGCAGACATATTGTTAATTTAGACATATTATTTCTGTAATATCTCTGCAATGTTGCAATCTGCAACATTGTAGCAATATTGCTTCAATCTGTGCTATATGGGTAAATACAAGTCGAAATTTAGTGGAGGATAATTAATTGTACTGATGGAGATTAAATCCAAATTAAAAAAACTTCACTAATCATATAGAAAATTAGATTTCGATGAAATAAGTTGGTTTTCACATCCCAACAATATTATGGTAATATTGCAAGCGTTGAGTAATATGTTGCTGCAAACTTTTGTGCTGTATGAGATATAATATGTAATTTAAAATGTAATGAACAAAAAGTGTCATGGACACAAGATGATGATGTTTAAGTTATAATGTCAATCAAAGATTATCTGAGAACACACAAGTTATTACACATTATTACTTTGATATATTATTGTTTCAAAATTATTCATTAAATCTTGTGTCTATAACATCTTTTTATCATCGCATTATTATATTGTATATAAAAAGTAATTCATGTCACTACAGAGGACCCAATTTTCCATATAATTTATTAGTGTGGAATCCAATTCCATCAACCAATTCGAAAGAATTGGTTTCGAATCAGCATTTGAAAGAAAATCGTTTGTACCCGTTTATATCTCTCTTATTGAGATAACCATGTTTTGAAAAGGTGTACGAAATGGAGATAGCAATCACAGATATACATTAAAAATATATCAAGAATGAGAAACGCTGTATGTGAACCCTTTGCAGTACATTTTGGTCCCATTTCGATATCTTGAAAATTGGCTAATTTCCCAATATGGCGATTGCGCAAAAATTGAAAACGCTGTATTTCCCTTTGAGGACAAACAAAAATAAAAGAGATATAAACAGTACAAACGATTCTCTTTCAAATAGCATAAATGAAATTAAAAAATCTTAAAATTACGCATTAGCCATTTTTTATTTTTCACTTTTTATTTAACTGTTTGAGATACAAACGAAAGACAAACGCGCTACGATATCAATTTTTATTTTTGATAAAGTCGAGCGCCAGGTTCACATTGGTGAACTGCATGTGTGCCAAATTTGATTTTATATTGAAATATTAATTACAAAGAAATTTGAAGTTGAGGAGACAATTATTGTCAGAAGGATGGAATAAAAGTCCATTATCGAATTATCATATCGGACTCTGTGAGGAGTATTTTAAGAAGCTTGTTTCAGCCGGGTAATAATGTATATCAATATTAACCACATCGCTAATTGGCTAATTTAAATAATATAATTTCATTGGTAAAGCAGTTAAAAATTATTAGGAACCTCGATCGACGTGAGTGCACGGTATATGCAATTGAACTGTGTGCATGAAATGCGTCGCTCCCAAAGTCCGAACCAGTTGAAGACAAGAACAACTAAACATCACTTATTCTAATGATTTTGTAAATGTAAACGAATTTATTTTGAATGTAAAAAAATGGATTTTCACGCGTTATAGACGTAATTTGTGACCCTTTCTCTTTCTTTCAGCTATGATAACTTAATGTTGTCATCTCAACCTGAAAATTTTTTTCGTAATTAATATCTCATTATAGGGTATTAATTTGGCACATAGTTCAGTCTAAATTAAGAGCCCAAAAACGAGCAAAAAAAACCCCTTTTTTAGAATCACTCTTTATAATTCACCTTGAAATCAATATCCCCATAGCAAAGAGTCAAATTCACGTCATAACATAGAATCATATAATAATCGGGAAGAAAATATGATGTCACTGTGAGAGTGTCATAACAAAATAACACATGTTACAAAGACATTCGCACATCACCATTGATTGTTGTGATGTAACTATAATTATATGTTTTTTGCTATAGGGATAAAGATGATGATACATACGTAAAAATTCATACATATATAAATTTAAATTATTTTAAATCTATAAATGCAACGACGGAGATTTTCAAGCAACACAAACTTCGTGTCCAGCTCATGCGAAAAGCAAATTAAAAGCAAATTAATATTCGAGAAGCATAATGGTAATTCTACTAAAAACAAAAAAGGAAAAAAAACAGAAAAGCGGGAGAATTTATAATATATATATGAGATATAAAGTATGAAATACAGAAAGAAACATATATATCTCTTGCGAGCGGCCACCGACAAGACTATTAAAGACCGATATCCTTACAGGAATTGGCGTCCGTGTAAATATTGATTAAAAGTTAAAAACTGATAATATTGTACTAATTTTATGATTTATTAGTTTAGTAGACATATTTATGCATTTAAAACTCAATAATATTCGATTTTTCTTTAAAATTATATGATTTCAGTGTTCAAAGTTTGATTCTCAACAGAGGTGATAACTGCAAAGAAAAAATTGTAATTTTTCTGCAATATATAGGATATATAGGATACTATATAATATATATAGGATATTATTATAGCTTTATATAAGTTTGCATATTTATTTGGAATATTTATATAAAAAAATTTTATATAAAAAAATCATAAATTTAATAATGCATGAGGCAAATATTTATTATTTATGTTAATAATAACCAATTTATATCAATTATCGATAATGTCAGCATTCTTCAATTACCTCGGGGCCCTTGAGACCCTTTTTATACCGCCGAAAATTTGCCCAGATTTTTCGACGGTCTTTCTTATTAGGTGCATTTCAGCAATGTAAATCTGAGATGCGAGCTAGCAGATGGCGAGTTTGATCATGTGATTTTCAAGCAATCCGAATGCCAAGAATTAATTTTGAACACTATAAAGTTGCGCGTAAACTGTTCTTTAAGATTAGATTATAAAATGAAATTGTTTATTTTTAGAAATAAATAAAAAATATCCTATTAATTGAAAATATCTTTCGCTTGACTAGAAACTGATAATAGTCTTATATACTAAAAATAGATTGTTACACATGAATGGAGCAGACTCATATGCAAGGTGTGTTTTCTTAAAAGAAAATACTACATTGCAAAATAAATTTCAGCAATTTATAAGTTATATCACTTGATTTATATTCATTAGAGTCTTTAATATATTAATACAGTTTGATTTTATTTCATTCTATATGTGCAACATAAGTTTTGATCTAAAAATTAACTAGCAAATTCTTTGTTTTCAAATATGTAACTTCAAATTCATAAAGAGAAAAAAAATTAAAATTTACTTTCCTCGTTAAATATTAAACATAATGTATTCCATCAATTTCTATTTGATAGCATTTGTTTGAGCGTTTGTAGACTCAGACATTATAACAGTTCAAATACATTATTTGTAAAATAGAAGTATTAAAAGATAAATGTACGTTATGTTAACGAATCAGTTGGATATATTATCATAAATATACAGATTATGAATTTAATTTAGGCGCAAAAATCTGCATTAGCTCTGCGAACTCGGTCTTTGAATCCGGAAAGGATCGAGTAGCTCCATTGGTTCTAGAAATATTAATAGGCAGATGAGGAATATGATCAACACGATGCTACAAATGCTTTAAAGCAATTTTTGATTGGTCAATTGGTCAATTTGTAAAATTCTTTTTCCTAATTGATCAATCAAACGCTTCAAAGCATTTGTAGTGAGACTTTGACCGCAGTCGAAATATAGGAGAAAGATGCGAGTTGCCGATTTTCGAGCAAATGGACGCCTCTGATTTGCAATGCCGAACGCACCTAGAGTATATTCGGAGAAATGAATACTATTCGCGCTACGGATGCAAACGCTACGCTGTTCATGGAGCCAATAGCGCGATAGCATTAGCAAATTCCATGAACGATCCTAAAGTGGCGTTGGTAGCGTTTAATCAGAGAGATTTAATATTCGTCGAGATTAAGTAGGATTAATGTAGGAGATTAATGTAGGAGATTTTATTTTCAATTATCAATCAAATTTTTCTCTATAATTTAAATTTTTAGGGTTTTGTAAAGTATACGTAAATTTTTAATTTTCTCGTAGGGAATAACAAAACGGAATCTCAATTGCAATCTCTAGGATGGCTTGTTGCTAGGACGGAGTGAACAGCACAGAAAGGTTGCAGAAACATTGCAGAATGATTTCACTAAAACAATATTGCATGATGGTTGCGAAACATTGCTGAATCATTGATACAAAATTTCAATAATGTCCGCTTTTTGTATTAGATGTACAACTTTGCTTCCGCCGTTTTCCTATAGATGGCTTTAGCGGTAAGTGATGGTCGAAATAAATAGATCATAGACGTCATACAATAAACTTGGGCATCTGTCAACGTAACCCCATAGAAACATTAGTCGATTTATGTCTGCATCATAAAGTTATTCTCGATTGAAAATGTCAGTTTACAAGCAAAATTCTCGTCATTTGCGGGAGGTTTTAATTTTTTGCTTCAATATGAAGAAATCTGCGGCTGAGGCTCATCGAATGCTCTCAAATACTTATTGTGAGGCCGCTATTAGTGAAAGAACGTGTCGTGAGTAGTTTCAACGCTTCAAGAACGGTGATTTTTGACGTCGAAGACCGGCATAGCGGTGGAAGAGAGAAGATTTTCGAAGATGCAGAATTGGAGGCATTACTTGAGCAAGACTCGTGTCAAAATCAAGAAGAATTGGCACGATCATTCGGAGTGACTCAACAAGCCATTTCAAAACGCCTCAAAGCCATGGGAATGATTCAGAAGCAAGGAAATTGGGTGCCGAGAGATGTTGAACGGCGTTTGTTTGCTTGTGAACAGCTGCTTGAAAGGCAAAGACGGAAGGGATTTCTGCATCGCATTGTGACTGGGGACGAAAAATGGGTTCATTACGATAATCCCAAGCGCAGAAAATCATGGGGAGTTCCCGGCCATGCTTCCACGTCGACGGCCAAACCGAATATTCACGACTCCAAGGTCATGCTCTATATTTGGTGGGACCAGCTCGGCGTAGTGTATTATGAACTGTTAAAACCGACTGAAACAATCACAGGCGATCGGTATCGAACGCAATTGATGCGTTTGAGCCAAGCATTGAAAGACAAACAGCCGCAATACAACGAGAGACACGATAAAGTAATTTTGCAACATGACAATGCTCGATCCCATGTTGCAAAAGTGGTCAAGACATACTTGGAAACGTTGAAATGACCCCACCCGCCGTATTCTCCAGACGTTGCTCCCTCTGACTATCATCACTTG
>NW_012130118.1:1450750-1457866 GCF_000143395.1 Atta cephalotes | reverse complement strand
CCTCCAATTTCGTAAAAAAAACGGCGGAAGCAAAGTTGTACACTTAATAATATTGCGACGAAACATTCCAGCAATATTGCAATGTAATGTATTTGGATAAATTTTTTACGAAAACTCAAAACTATTTTCTGTACATATCACTAACTTCAATTTTTCTACAAACTTTCTAGTGATATATGTTTTTCAGAAGCAATTTTTTATGATAAAACCATAAACTATTTCAATAAATGTATTAATTCTGAAGAATAAATTTATTCCCAAGGATAAAGCATATATGTGTGTACCTCGAGCAAATAAATATTATCAACTACAAATATTATCCACATTAACATCATAATATAGTCGCTAAGTTAATCACGAATTAAATTAATTGCAGTGATTCTTTTCAATTCGAAGTTATTCCGAGTCAATTTAAATCGATTAAAAAATGACGATATGAAATTTATCAATCAAATTCGGGCGCTAGTTTTATTCTTGCGTGCACATTAGGCGTAAATACATCATCGATCACATGATTAATATTTCAATAAATCGTTTTCAACTTAATTACTTATCCGATAATGATGCGTTGATTGTATCCAAACTCGATATTATATAATTTTTAATTTTATATTCAAAATAAATTTAAAATTTAATGACCGTCAAATGATAGATTAATAAATTTATTTGAAATATAAAAATGGATTATATTAATTATTATATCATAAAAACGATTATTAAACTAAAAGACTATACATAAATATTATAAAAAATTATATTTTTATGTTATAGTAATAATTAAAGAATTACAGATTTGTAATGTTTCTGGAATATTACATGCATATTACTGACATATTGCAGTCATTGTTAATTTACATATCTGTAATATCTCTGCAATATTACATTGCAACCTGCAATATTGCAACATTGCAGCAACATTACTTCAATCTTCTGTGTTGTATGACATATAAACTAGATCAAAAAATTAATAGTTACTCTGAGTAAATTAATTATATAAAAGAAAGAATTATTTGTCGATTTAAAAAGAAACATATTTACATTTAATAAGAACCTTAAGCATTTGCAGCAGAATATTCTGCCACGCTATACCACAATAGAAACTTTTTTCTGTACATAGGAATTAAAAATCATCATCAATAACAAAAAATCATCAGTAACAAGATATCTCTGACTTTTACATGTGTAATAAAATCAAATTCACAAGTTTAAACTCTGCAGAAACTTTGAAAAGTTAAAGTGATACACAAGCAAGAATTACGTTCACTTCAGCTTAGTGATAAGCCATCAACAAAGAAATTAAAATTGAGATGGCATTCATTATGATAAAATTTGAAATTCACACATTATATACGTACGTTTATTCTACGAAAATCTAAGAGAGAAAAGTTTGGTGCCACTCAAGAACAAAATCCCCTCAAACATCAATCTAATTTTGATGAATGTTAAACGCTACCAACACTACGCTAGGACATTTACGAATCTGTAAACTACTAATACACCAATATCTCGGAAGGAATAGTGTTGATAGGAATAGTTGTTGACATAGCATGAATAACGTCTCTCCGAACGCACCTCTAGAGCTCTATTTAACGTTACAAACTGTTCGCGGAGCTGCAGATAGCGCTAACAAATACGATTATGGCGTCATTAATGGTAGCGTATTACGTCACAACTGCGCGCTATTCTTCCGAGGTAGGGTATTGGTAGCATAGAAATTGTGTATTGTGGAATACATAATTTCTGATCGTTAAAATTCTTATTCTTTGTTGTCTGTTCTTTGTTCCTTTTATTGTGCGGAGCCCCTTAGCGTTTGAATGTAGTGTAGCGTTTTTTTCTGCGAAATTCAACTTATGTATATTTGATTTCATTATAAAAAAAAGTGAAGTCAAAGATATCTTGTTACTGGTAATTTTTAATTCCCGTGTACGGAAAAAAATTATTATTCCGCTGCAAATGCTTAAAGTTCTTATTGGATGTAGATATACTTCTTCTTCTGAAATCAACAATCGTTCTCTTTTTAATTAATTTACTTACTGTAACTATTAATTTTTTGATTTCTAATTAACATTGTTCACTCCGGCCTAGCGGAAAGCTATCATAAGATTTGTTCGCATGCTCTAACATGCTCTAAAATGCTCCTACCGTAGCATTTACTCACTCTCTAACGCGCTCGTTGAAGTGAGTAGGAGCTATAGCAGGAGCATATTAGAGCATGCGACGCGAACAAACCTATAGAGATTGCAATTGAGATTGCGTTCTGTTATTCACTACGAGAAAATAAAAAATTTACCTTACAAATACTTTACAAAACCTTAAAAATTTTAATTATAGAGAAAAGTTTGCTTGGTGATTAAAAACAGAATCCCCTACATTAATCTCGACGAATATATGGGCGACTGTTACCGATTAATGTCGATTAATTCAATCAAGTGTAGTCAACAGCAAGACTATATATCATTCTTAATCTTATCTCTTCGTGATATACTTCTATCTTTGCGTTCTTACCTGTGATAAAAGTAATGAAAATCTTCTATCTATAATAATAATTCTGCTGAATGAATGAATCATCAATTAAGTTAATCGGCGTTGGTAACAATCGCCCTATATCTCTCTGGTTAAATAACGCAATAACGCTACCAACGCTACGCTAGGATCGTTCATGAAGGATCATCTTGCTAACGCTATCGCGCTATTGACTCCAAGAATAGGTTTGCGTCCAAGTAGCGCGAATAGTGTCTCTCCGAATTCTTAGTATCTCGTCAATGGGGCGGCCAATGACGTGATACAATGTTCGGACAATTCGCAGCAATCGCAGCGGCATTTTGATCCGGCTCAACCGACCAATGGCGAGCGTGCGTGTTGAAAGAATCGGCGCATATTTGACGCTGCGCGTTACGTCGTTTGTCGCAATGTTGCATTGTGAGTCGCGAGATGCGACTGATGCGAGTAGCGAATAGTCATCAGCCGTCAGCCAGTGATCCTTTGCGACACAAGTGATAAGCTTACACTAGTGACTCGGCCGTAGCCGCCGACCGCCGTCAGCCGACATCAATCACCAGTAGTCGTCCGATTCGTCCGATTACTCCGATTGTAGTCAACATCAGTGGGACAATTGAGCGTTTCACGCGCCATTATGGATTCGTTGGCGAATTACGCCAGTGACGGCGATAACAGCAATAATTCGGACGACACGAAGGTAAGGAAATTCGAGGACTCAATTACCCGTCATCGACAACGTTGTTGTCGATATCGCCGTGGCTACTCAAAATTCGAAACAGTATGCGATACATACTGCTCGAGATATAGCTTCGCTATGCTATGCGTGTTGCGTATGCCACCACACGCATGCACACACACACACACACACACACACACACACACGCGCGCGCGCGCAACGCCGCGGTTTACACCTAGAGATGTTTGGAAACGCGATTGTGCTCTCTTTTGCAACTCTCTACGAATCATCGCGCATAAGCAACAAAGGTAGAATTACCGCGGTGAATGTAGCAGTATATACTTTAAGTAACTTTAGTTGGAAATAATTAATCTCGATTTCTAGACGCCACCTCAGGAACAGGAAGAGACAAACAGAAGGGCGAGCGACGCCAACTACGATCCGGTACAAATGGACATGAGTGAGGTATAGTAAAACCACACGCCGCTAATTCTTAATTAGTTGTTAAGTACGAAACATTCGGACAATGCCTAAGAAGATACCACAGTGACTTTACGGGTGCTGTATGTACATGAAAAAATCTTAGGCCTGATACATAAAGGGGATAGTATCCGGTTTAGCAAAGTCATGTCAACAATCAATTGGTTAATGCTGTAAGAAATAAATTTTCAAGACAGGAAAAAATGTTCGTACATTGACAAAGGTTCCAATTATATTCGGCTTACTTGGTATTGTCGGTATAGTTAGGATTATGATTGGGTACAAGCTGTATTCCTTATCGAAACTATTATTGTACAAGTCTATATTTAACGTTCATAGTTGAAATACAAATAAGACAGGACCTTGAAATCTTATTGAACGCAGGATAATCAGGCTATCATTCACATAATTAAAATGATTTAAATGATAAGTAAATGGGAATAGTGCCATTTCGTGAGACAATATTAACACGTAGCTCTGTTGGTAATACATGATACAATATCTCCGCATCTCGGCAAGGTCTATGCTGTGTGAGGGTCTTTCAAGACTACCCCCAAGTCCTATTCCGAAGACAGAGGTGAGTAGAGGAAGCTAGCAGAAGGTAACACTAACAAAACATCAATCATCAAAGAAATCACATGTACAAGTATATACTCGGGTGATAACTAACTGCAGAGGCAGATTGATGTGAAGGGCCCTCATATTCCTCTCTCTCTCTCTTTCTCTTTCTCTCTCTTTCTCTCTTTTCTCTCTTTCCTTTTTGTGACATGATTGTTTTATTGATTCATTTTACTTATTACTTCGGTAATTATCTCGATAATTAGCGTACACAAATTGTATTGTTTAGAGTGACACGCAAAGTGTTGCTGATCTTTTGTATCAAGTACAACCAAGAAGAATTGATGCAAAAAAAATTGAATTTCCACTTTTTATAGAGAGAAATTCTTCAAGTTTGTGTAAATATAAAAAGTATAAAAGTACTTTATATACTTTTTATACTTACTATGTGTAAGAGTATTTTCTCTCTTAAAGTGTAGGTTTTCTAATATATACATATTATTAATTGTCAAAGAATTGAACTTTGCGTGTATTGAAATTACGCATTCTAAAATAGTTTTTTGTGGTAGGAATTAAGAGCTATTTCTTTCATAGTGGAATATGTAAGAGAGATCCATATTAAAATTGATAATTTTTTTCTTTTCTCTAGGAGAGCAATAACAACAATTCGTCAAGGGAATCTAGTAGCGAACGCGCAAACAGTCCTACAACGGCTCAGTCTACCTTTGGCTCAAGAATAGAATCTTCTCGAGCTTTGCCTTCTCCATCAGACCAGAGGTAGGCTGGTTTGTTAATTATATATAGTACAGGTGTTAAAGATATTTTACGGATATCAAATTTGTTATGAAAACAGTAATTTTGATATATCTCACTAAAACTATATCGAAATTATACACCTGTCACATGTGCAGAATAATAATACGCATCTGTGTGGTATACCCCTGCAGAACGTAATCGTTTTACAGGCGAGGTGATCATGAGAATCATACGAGTTCGAAAGATGATCATAGACGAGGGGACCGTAGCGATCGAAATCGTCATTCGTCTGACAAAGGTCGCCGTTATGATGATCGAAAGCAGCGTGATAATAATCACAGGGACCGAAGCAGAGATCGCAGGAATCGGGATGACGACAAGCGCAAAACGTCTCTCGGATCGTCTAAAGATGAGAAAAGTGATGATAGAGAGAGGAGCGACAAAGATCATCATTATAGGGATGACCGGAAGGATCGTAATCGCGACAGAAACGACAGGGATAGACGCAGGGATCGCAGTGACCGCAATGAACGGGATCGACGACATTCCAGAGACGAGCGGTCCAAAGATCGATATCGGGACGAGCGTTCGAGCTACCACAAGGAGAGGGATCGCACGCGATCGAGGTCGCGATCGAGGGACCGCGCACCACAGCTACCGTTTAGAACGATGAGTTATCGGGAGGAAAAGGGACGAAACAAACTGGCTCAGTTGGAGAAACTAGGCATAGAGTTGAAGCCGCCGGAGGGCGGCGATACTGTGATGATGCCTGGTGGTGTTCATGGCGAACAAAATTACTACAATCCGCTGGCGACGGCGACGCAGGGCAAGTACGCGGAGCAGATCCAAAAGAGGAAGCTACTTTGGGCAAACAAGGTGATGATTATCCAACTGTAGTAGTATCCTTAATAGATATGTGTCCGACACGCAATCTCATTCTACAATCGCGTTTATCTCTTTGCAGTCGAAGCAGGATGACGGTAATAGTACGTCGACTGCGGCTTCCACTGCTAATACGTGGATGGGGACGACTTTCACGCACGATCAGGATGGGAAGGTGACAGCCAAGTTTAAACGACTGATGGGTATTAAGGGCGATCTACCTAACGCACCGGCAGTAGGAGCCAAACCGGATATTCTGAAAAAGCAAGAGGAAATGTTCAATAATATGGAGCAACAATACGAAGTAGCGCGTGCTACTACGCACACGCAACGTGGCGTTGGATTAGGTTATGCAACCGGTGGCTATCAATTTCCACGATAAAAACTTTTGAACTTCAGACCCATTGTTTAATTACATTTATAATATTGGTAGATATATTGGCGCAGATAGAATTACGTTTGCCAGTTCAGCGACCTTATGTCGATTCGGTTTTTTTTTTTTACCGGATCGCATTATTTCCAAGTCTTTTCTGCGAATTGGGGATGACGATAGCGGACTACAGCTAATCCAAGTTCAGAGTTCACCATATGATTGTAATCGAGTTATGTATTTGCGCGTTGTAAGCACTAAAAATAAATTTATTAAGATTATCTAAAAAAAAATCTTTTAAAAAGATTATTTATCTACGAATGAAATTTATTCCTCCTACATCGTCTGATCCCCTTTTTCCTTTCTAGATGGATTTAGATAAATTCATGCCTGAATTTTTTCAACTTTCTATTAGGTATTAGTAAATTATTATAACAATTCTTATTTAATAAGAATTCTTGTTAAAAATTCAGTCAATTATATAGTCTTGAAATAAGTTATAAAATTACAAAAGTAAGCAAATTCACTATATTGTTGATCAATGAAATTTATAAATATTCTGTTGAATTTGTTTATTTTTGTAATCCTCACCTCATTTTAAGGTATATATAATCGATCTTATTCTCTATAATTTAAGTTATATAAGAAAATAATTTGAGTTTTGAGCAGAGAGTATGCAAAGAATAAGCGTATAGAATTATGAAATTATTATTTTCTAACTTATTTCGATGAAAGAAACTAATATTAAAAGAAAGAACGAAACAAAACTCAAACGCGAACGACGATAGAATACATATATATATATATATATATATATATATATTGTATATTCTCTTCTTGTATATACTTACTACGACTATAAAATACAACTAATTTTTTTTAAAGTACTGACAAG
>NW_012130118.1:1436986-1450730 GCF_000143395.1 Atta cephalotes | reverse complement strand
CTAAAAAAAGTATTAACTAAAATATCAATTTTTTTTAAATGTCAATTTTTATTTCCACATTATATGTGTCTGTTTAAATGTCCAAATATATAAATCTAATAGCGATATAAACTAAAGAAAATTTAAAAAAAAGGTTGTTTACATATGTAATATTATGTGCTACATTATAATTTGACACAATATAAAATAGACCTATTTTATTTGTAAAATAATAAACGGTTTAATTATATATTAGTAAAATGATTAGATTGTATATTTAACATTTATAAACTTTTTCTTCAATAATATGTTATTTATTTTAATAATGTATTTTCAACAACTTGAATTATTATATTATTAATGTCAGACTTCATCATGATTTTGCCACCAATCGCAGAATGTTTCCCTTAAGTTATTTTAAATTATATTTGTAGTTATAAAAAATGTATATATATGTATATAAATATGTAGTTAATGTGTACTATTCTTTAATCTGGGCACATTCTAAATTTATTAGTTAGCGTATCTTATAAAATCATTCGGCTTCGTTTAACTTTTTCAGTCTTACAATTATTGACATTACTAGCAAATCTTAGCGAATTTAATGTCTCGTTATAACATTCGTCTAATGGAGATACATTTAGTAACATCAAAGTTTTTGAATTGCCTCCCAAAGAAGGCATCAATAAATGAGTCAATTTAGAATTTCTATAAGGAATATGTTCCTGTTTCTTTAAAAGTGCTAAAATGACGTTACCAAGATTTGCCAAAGATTTATTAATATTTTTTGTTTCTGTAGTTCTAACAGCTTCTTCGGTCTTTAAACGTTCGGATCCAGCTAAATCGACTAAATTCAAATTTCCTATCGATATCTCTTGTTTTGTGATATGTGTACCAATTAATCGTATTCTTGTCACGGAATGTGATCTAGATGATCTAGAATACAAAATTTAAAATTAATACTTAATTTAAATGATTTTAATGAGTAACAATTCATATGAAAAATGAACTAACGAGCCTGGAGGTTAATAACTAATTGCCTATTGTTTATTAATATTACAAATACAAAAAATATACAAAGATGTCAATATATACGAATAATAATAATAATAATATTAAACATTTCTATTTCCTATTAAATATCGGTCATTCTCAGTATAAATTTAACTGTTCAAATAACTATAATTATAAAACGTCTTAGAATTAATGATTTAAATTTGAAACACACACACACACGCGCGCGCGCGCACACACACACACACACACAGGGTGTTCCCATGCACGCACGCACTCACACACGCCCGCATGCACGCACACACACACAGGATGTTCTCAAAAGATAGTACCAAATTTAAGAGTATGTAGGTCTCGTTAAAACTAGTACTCATTAAAACAAACTAAAAAGAATAACTGTTCTTAATAAATAGTACTCCGAAAACTTTTTATTTCTGAGTTATGAAGCATTTTCTTCTGTGAAAAATAGAAAATAACTTAAATTTACAATAAATGTTCAATGTGCCCTCCGTCCATTCAATTTCAATATACAATTCGGCACATCTTATTGAAGATCGAACACGTTCAAAGATTCCGGGTTTATTCCGTATTTATTGACAACAGTTTTCAATTCTTTGGGTCAATTCAATTCTATTGTATCAACTGATGTGGCATATACCGTGCTCTTCAAGTGTCCCCATAGATAATAATCCAATTTCCAAATGAATTTGAATTCGGTGAGCGACGTAGCTATAACTGGACCGCCACACGTTCTATCCTTTCTTGAAAACGATCGATTAAATAGCATTTGACATTAACGAGGAAATGGGTAGGCATCATCGTACATGAATCACATTCGTTGTCTAGATTATAAAGGAATATCTCCTAAAGTTCAAATAAATTATTTTCGAGAAAATTAAGATACACTTGTCCTGTTAGTCTATTAGGCAAAATGTAAGATTAGATGGTCTTCAAAAATATCTGCCCAAACATTCACAAAAAAAACGATACTGATGTCATGATGCTAGCATAAGGATTTTCATCTTCCCAACATGTATGTTATTGATCCCATCTCTGATGAAGGATGTCTCATCAGTAAACAAAATATTGCACAAAAATTGTGGATCTTGACTGCATCGATGAAGAAGCCATTGACAAAAGTGATCCGTTGTTGCAAATCAACTGGAACTGGTAGAAGAGCCTGAACAGGATGCTGTACATGATAGGGATGCAAAAGTTGATCATGTAAAATGTTTCACATAGTGTGATGGCTTGATCTTTTTTGCAGGGTGATTCTCACACATAGATAAGATATTTCAGAATTTTCTTCAATTGTGCGAAAAATATTTTCCTCGAATGCAGGAGTTCTAACAAGTCGCGGTTTATCGCAATTAAATTTGGTTTGAATTGTTCGGTCTCATGTAAGCGTTGATGAATTTTGTTAAACATTCTTCTACTTGGATGTCGGCAATTCGGGTAAGCTGCATGATACAAGCGTGCTGCTTTTGAAGCATTGCCCATTGTCATACATAAAATGAATATCCGTCATTTCAGAATTTGTGTAAAAATTAGTCATTTTTCAGATAACACAACACTAGACACGGTCCACAATTCAAAGTTGAATACAACAATCTGCAAACCTGCATAATTAGGTGGTCACATACGAGTGTCCGTGAATGAATTAAAAGACTTGGAAACTGTTGTCAATAAATACGAAATAAACCTGGAATCTTTGACCTTCAATGATAAAACATGCCGAATTGTACATGAGTCGAAAGCATTGAACATTTATTGAAGATTAATTTATTTTCTATTTTTCACAGAAGAAAATGCTTAATTCAGAAATTTTTCGGAGTACTGTTCATTAAGACTTTTTGATTTGTTATCGAATACTACTCCTAAAATTTGGTATGCCTTTTGGGAACATCCTGTATATATTATGTATATCTTAATTAATGTACACTGAAAATGATTGATGACAATATTTAATAGGTCAAAATTTAATATTATTATTATTTATTATACACATTGATATCTTTATATATTTTTTAATTTTTAATATTAATAAACAATAGACAATTAACTATCAATATTCAAGATTAGTCCATTTGTTATCAATTTGAATCAATTAGAATATAAATTATTATATATTCCAAATTAAATTTTATATTAAATTATATACCCAATAATAGTTTAATTATAGATTTCGATACTTAATTAAAAAGAGAGATAAAAAAAATTTTGTTTCTTGTAACTTTTTACTACAATTTAAACTAAATATACTTACCGTTCATTTGATTGAGTAGCCGCAACAGCTCGATTACGTTGTGCAATTTGAAGACATTTATGCAATTCTTCAGGACTATGTATTTCTTCTACTTGAAGATTACTAACATATAAATCCTGACTTTTATTATCAACCATTCGTATTTCGTGTATTTTTGATTGAGAATCAAGAAGATCAACAATATGTTCATTATAAATTTCTAGAAAACTTGCTTCTATTTGATACTCCCAACCAAGGAGTTCAAACTGTTTCATTTCTTTAAATATGTGACGTACCTGAAAAATTTACATAACAATTTACATAAAAATAACTTAAATTCTTTAAAAACATTAAATTAGTTATACTTATATAAAAGTGTAATTTAATTACACATGCACAAAGCATACTAACAAGCGCGCGCGCACATATGCGTGTGCGTGTGCAATTTCAAAATATACAATCAATTCCCAGATTCGATTCAGATTCGAATTGATTCGATTTGTATTCGAAAAAAAGTTTGATTCGAAATAAAAAATCTTGATCCATCCATCTTTGTTTATAATTATTGATCTCATTATTCTACGCATAAAAGTCAAAGTACAGTTACCAAAGATAAATAATTTAAGAGATATTTTACATTTCATGTAAAAATGTGCCAGATAAAGGGCCGTTTCACCAACGATTAAATAATTGTTGGCGTTGCCCAAAAACTATTTGTCAATATCTTCAATTAATATGCTTTTATGAAATATCAATTAATATTTTACGGAATAATCAGAGAAATCACATTATCTAAAAAAAAAATCATATAATTCCATTTAAAAAAATGATTATGATCTTGAAAAACTTTTTTTTTTCGAAAATTGATTTTACTATTATTTGTGTCAAACCATTCAACTTTTGTTTAAATTTTATTTTTGACTCGACCATATCCTACAAACATCCTACAAAGAATGGTCATGTTAAATGGAACAGCGCGCGCGCATACGCATATATGTGAACATACATACAAATATGCGTGCGACTGAATGTGTATTACGTAATTTTCGAAATTGTGTTTCTATACGTAAACCGTCAAGTTACGAATACAAATTATTGAATCTCAAAAATGTACGAACCTAAACTAGTACTGTAAACTAGAATTTATCAATTTCACATTTATAATTATATTGTAAATATATAAGAACATACTGTTCTAGGTATCATGCCTTCGGTTTGTAATTCACATTCCCCTTCCATTGTATATGTTTTACCAGAACCAGTCTGGCCATAAGCAAATATGCAAACATTATATCCTTCCAAGGCTGATTGTACTAAAAGGGATAACTCTTCAAATACATCTGCCTGCGATGCATTGGGAGTGAATACTTTGTCGAACGAAAATTCTTGTTTTATTCCTCGCAACTTCCGACTGCAGCCGATTGCATCTGATCCATCTGATTTGCCTACTTCAATAGTGCAATCATCTATAAAGTTTATATTACACAGCCTATAAAAAAAACATTAATTTTATTCAAATACAAATCAAATAAAATATCAAAATTATTCCATTAATTTTTCTTCTATTAATTTCTTATAAATAAAACTAATTTTTATTCAAAATAATTAATACAACCTATACAAACTCACTAAAATGTGAAAATAAAGTGTTATTAGAAACATATTTAAAATAAAGAAAACGCATTAATTTCTTTATTTTCGAATTCGATCTTGTTAAAAAACAAAATTTTATACAAAAACAATTTTTCCATATTTTTAATGCATTTTTTACAAATTACTTTTTAACTGTATTTACAAAAAATCATTCTGTAGTTATTTATAAAATATAAGTAAAAAATTACAAGTATATATAAATTAACTTTGAACTATATTTTTGCCATCATTATTTTAAAAGACAAAAATATAGAACCAAATAGATTAAAATAAAGCAGTAATGCTAAAACACATAAACATTAGATCTTTGCTCTATAGAAATTGTGAATACAGCTGAAAAAATATAATGACCTATATAAAAGTATAATGATCCTATATGTATATTATCTTAAAAGCACTTTAATTTTTTCCTAATAATTATTCCTACTAGCAGTTTAATGCCAAAATATTGGTAATTAAATATTGCAAATATGTTAAGTCAATAATCATGCTACTAAAATACAAAGCACATTTTACTTACACTTTCGTTTGTTCAATTTCCTTAGGAGTTCTTGGGCGAACTCTACAAAATACTCTAATATTGCCTTTTAATTCTTGTATAGTATTGTGCAATACTCTACGATCTTTATCCATTTTATGAGTTAATGCTTGTAATTCTTCTTTGACAATATTCAAATCTTTATTTAACTTTTCCTGCAACTCTAAATCTGATTTCAAAACTGTTAATTGTTTAGTTTGTTCCAAGTTCAATACCTCTTGACTCTTATATTTTTCTTGAAATTCATTCAATGTACAAGAAAGACTTGTGCATAATTCTTTTGATTCTTTCAATTGTTTGACTAAATCTTCTTCATTTTTTCTAATTGTAAACATTTCCTCTGTTAGAGTCTGAAGTTCATTAGTCAAAGTGTTATTTAAAACTTCAAGTTTTTCTGCTTCAGTTTTACATGCAGTTTCACTAGCTTTTAGAGTATCTACCAATTCTTGGAGCATATTGCATTTTGACTCTGTGTCTTTATTCTTTCGTTGTGCAACTGATAACTTATCATTTGCCTGTGCCAAACGACCTCGCATATCCCATTTATTTAATTTGCCTGTCTTATTATCCTTGTCATTTTGAATGATTTTATTTACCTTCTTCACCGTATTATTAGTCATCAATACATTATTAATTGGCTTGTCCATTAGTGCTTTAGTAACAGGTTTAACAAAAGCTTTCTTTGCTTCTCCATGCACTACATTAGTAGCTGTTCGTTTTACTGCTTTCTGCACATTATTTGATCGTGTGATTGTAGATAATGTCTTTGCTCGAACTAAGGCTTGTTTAACTGGTAATTTGTTTTCAGTCATAGATTTCATGCTAGCTGTACCTACTGATGTTGAGGTTAATGTCGACGTTATTGTTGACGTTATCATTGATGTTGAAGTTGATATATTACTTTTTGTTACTTTATGACTATTATTCTTAACACTTATATCTGTTATACTATTCGCTTTTATCATTATTTTTGGTTTCGGTAAACGAGATTCCATCTGTCAAATGCTGTTGGTAGGAAAAAGTTCAAAATTGAAAAGTATTAAACAAAAGAAAATTAATTTAAAGTAAGTTTAATATATACTTAATATAAAGGAAAGGAAATATATTAGCAAATCGTGCACACTAAAGAAAAAGAAAATTTTCTGAAACAATTATTAAATAATATAGGTATTTATATTTTGCTCTCATTTAGATTAAATATACGTTCAAAAAATCAATATTTTAAAAATAAATAAAAGATATTTAAAGTTATATTTACAAAATCCAACTCAATATTCATCATCAAATGTCATACATATCTATATATCTTGTTTAAACAAGAAAAGACAAAAAAACAATTAATAATAACATACACAATAATTAATAAAAGAAACTTCGTCGTTCACAATGATAATCTTACAATTGCAACAAATAATTCTATAAAGTTTCAAGAGACACGGTAGTGTCTCTCTCTCTCTCGAGAGAGAGATCAATTATTATTTACCATATAATTATTTAAAGTTCACGTAATATTTACATACCTTTTCGCTCTACAAAAGAACGTTTTTTCATAAAAGAGAAAAATAAAATTCTCGTAATTACAAACACAATATGTATAAAACAAAGAAAACAAAATGATGCTTCGCTCCTTATGTAAAATCCTTATAGCAGTGACGGTTAATAATATAACTACATTTGAACTTATTTGAACAAAAGTGTGATTGGGTCACATTCAGCAGACTCAACTCTTGCGGAGCGGATCCGTGAGTATTCGTTGTTTATTGGTATATTCTTGTAGAATATTCTAATCATCCAATAGCTGTAAGCGTTAAGGATCCGCTCCGCAACAGTTGAATACTGAACGCAACCATAATATCTATAAACAGAGAAACTTGAGAGAGGACAAACCGGATCAAAACCTGTAACCGCAAAATGCTGCCGCGCACTACTGCCCTCTGACAAAGTGGATGTAAACTACATAGCAATGTTCACTTTTCTTAAGGCTTAAACATAATAGGCACAAGCAACAGGGAATAACGAGCCATCCAATCAGAGTGTAAGTTCCAATCTAGAGTGTAAGTTCGATATTACATCCCAGAACTCTGATTGGACGGCTCGTTATTTCCTATTGCCTGTGCCTATTGCCTGTGCCTATTGTATTTAAGTCTTTACGATACATCGTTCACTTTTCAAGACAGGAGATAATAAATCAATATTTGGTTCATATAGAATGCTTTCCATTTGATGACACAAGCATAGACTTATAAGATAGACAGAGAGAAGCTGAAGATTTGATAGAAAGAGAAAGAAATAATCGCGGAGTTTTCTTCTTTTCTAGTGGTGAATTGATTGGTCATCACGATAAGCTGGGAAGTGGCTGAGAGCAACGAAGATAGACGTTCGAGAGTTGTGGCCTTATGATCAAACTGATTGGCCCCTCACTGCTCACTGTAAAAGAAAGAAACAATTATGTCTGGAGTAGAGCTGTCCTTCAATGTTGTCTTTAGTTTCTCTCGTATAAACACTTCATCTATTTTATAAATTTGTGGACACAAATCGACACAAGTGTCCTTCTATCTTTGTCATTCAATGAATGTCAACAAGGATAGAACGATGCTTGTGTCGACTTGTGTCATCAAATGAAAAGCACTCATAATTGCTATATGTAGCACGATTATATGAATCAAATATCGATTCATCTCCAGTTTGAAAAGTGGAATGTAAAAAAAGTAGATGTTGCTATGTAGTTCAACATTCACTTTGTCAGGAGGCAAATGCGCGGCAGCATTTTGCGGTAACAGGTTTTGGGCCGTTCTCTCTCAAATTTTTCTTTGGTAGCATCGTAGACATCGGTCTAAAAATATAAAGCCTATTCTACAATAGTCATAATGAGGCCGGAATGAAACTACGCATTAAAGATTGAAAGATTGATGTTTGACCAATCGGAACAAAAGAAACCAAAATTTCTTTGTCTTCATTGGTAAAATTTCAATCCTTAATCTTTAATTTCAATCGTCAATGCATAGTCTGATTCCAGCCTTATGATTATTATAGAATAGACTTAAGAAAGCGTTTACAATAGCTGTTTATATATATAACCGTATGCTATATGCTGTAATCTAAAAATTTACCGATCACTTTCGAATATTCCCTTCTTACAGTAGAATGAAAAAGGAATACTCAACTATGATTAGAATACGACCCTCTAATTGGCTTATGACATCTTAAGACTGTACTTAAGACATCCTCAAATATTGTATAAGAATCGACTATGAATACCGGCCATAGACCTATGACCGGTATTCATAAAGACCATTCTACATTGGTCGTATCGTCGCAAATCAGAAATTTGTTACTTCAGTCAATCCCATGTTTCAATTTTAAAGTCACATAATGTTTACGATGCTTCCAAGTTGCTTAAGGCCTTTTCTTTTTAACTGAACTTTTGCATCAGTTCATCTTTCTTCCTTTTCTTTCCAGAAGAAAAGAACAGGAAGAAAGATAAACTGGTGCAAATAGAGAGCCTCACAGGAATATCTTTTAAGGCTGGAATCAGATTATGCATTGAAGAATGAGATTGAAGATTGAAAGATTGAAGTTTGACCAATCAGAACAAAAAGGAGCCAAAATTCCTCATTGGTAAAATTTCAATCTTTAATCTTTAGATTTGTTCGCGTTGCATGCTTTAATATTCTCTGAAATGCTCCTACTGTAACATTTACTCACTCTAACGCGCTCGTTGAAGTGAGTAGAAGCTATAACAGGAGCACATTAAAACATACTCTCTAAGCACAAATGTCGACTTAAGTTTACTTTCCTAGGCCTTTAGAGTCGACTTTGTACAGACGTCCTTCCTATCGACTTTAAGACGTCTAGGGCGATTTACTCTCACAAAGCTTAAATGTGGAATCATTTCATCCTTGTTATTTAATATTAACTATAGTTAAACTATAGTATGTTTAACTATGCTTAAACAAGGATGAATGCTGTTTGAGCGTTGTGAGCAAGAATTGGACTACAGACTAGAATAGTTGATTTAAAGTCGGCTTATAGGCGTTCATTTTTCAGAAGTCTTCAGAAACTAAGGTTGAGTCGACTTTGTGCTTTTAGGGCTAGAACATATGACGCGAACAAACCTTTTAATCTAAATCTTCAATCCATAGTCTGATTCCGGCCTAAATCTCTCTGGGTGCTAAAGTTCAGCTAAAAAGAACAAGATTATAGTCAATTCTTATATTCAAGATCGTTTTAAGACTTTCAGTCTTGAGATATCATGAACCAATAAAAAAGTCGCATTAACATCTTAAGTCATTATTATGGAGTAATAAGAAGGAAATCAAATTCAAGCGGCCAGTCATGAAAAAAGTAGAACACGGTGTAGAAAAATCCATGGAAAATCCGGCAGATGTGATTTTAGTGCCATCATGCCTTGTGGGAAAAGTTGGAAGTATTGACTGATAACAGATCACACATATTATCTACTACATACATACTACATGCACACATCATACGTGTGACCGATGACACATGATGGGTTGTCCTACATCGTGTTCCGAGCTCACTTTCGGATTTTGAGTTTGATCTCCTTCTTATAGGTTTAAACAATAGGCATAGACAATAGGCACTGGCAACAGGAAATAACGAGCTGTTCAATCAGAGCTCTGAGATATAATATCGAATTTACAATCCAAAGTTCTGGATTGGACGGCTCATTATTTTCTGTTGTCTGTGCCTATTGCCTATGCCTGTTGTGTTTAAGTCTTATTATTCCGTGATCATTACCATTGACATGTAGAACGATCGATGGCGGTAGTGAGACTAGAAACACAAATAGAGTGAGGGGCTCCGCACAATAAAAGGAACAGGAAACAGAGAACCGAGAATAAGAATTTCAACCTAACAGAAATCAGCTGTGTTTGCACGCTTACACGCTTTAAGCATTTATAAGCATTGCTTACATTATTCGCTTTGGCAGTGTAAGCACTCAGAGATAACGTCATCTGTGACATCATATGCTCCGACACATCAGCGCATGACACGCGATATCCAATGAGAATATACCTTTAGAATGAAAACATCGATAAAGCTACACACTCATTGGATATCGTGCGCTGATGTGCCGAAGGCAATACTCGCTCACAAATACTTATTTTATCGAGGTAAGTGTCACTTTCATTAAGATACTATAAACGTGAGTATTCGCATATCCGCCATTTTTACTCCTTTCTTCACTACTTGCACTGTTTCTGCTTCGCCGTTGAGCTGAGAAGATTATGATTGTTACGGTTGTTATAAGTTATAACTTCTAAGCTGTTGAAAATTTTGTAGCTTCGTATTTATGTATTTCCCCTTCGAAATTTTACTATAAGACTACAGACAAAAAGAAGGATATAAAAAAACTGAAATATTATATATTAATAAAGGGAAAAAAATTTATAAAATGCCTTGTTACGGTAAATTATATCAATAGATCAGAAAAAGATATTCGATTATTTAAATTTCCTGCGGATAATATTCGTCGACAACTTGCTGTATTGCTGTAAAATAAATACATGAATAAACATCACTACATTTCCTCGTAGATGAGAAATTTCAATTCTTTTCTTCAAATTGACATACATATTTGGCATCTTATCTAGAACTCTTAACCTGAACATCAGACACACTTCAGGTCCTGCACTAATATTGATAGATATTCAACTGATTTTGAGAGCAAAAATGGAATGAAAAGAACTACAAAATTTCAAGCAGCAAATACAAATCATAACCTGTAATGAACATAACCCGTCATAACTTAGTGATGGGGACAGAACAAGGAGTGGAAAAAGAATAAAAAAATGGAACGCGAATATCTATGTTTCTAGTGCTCTAGATAGAGCACTAAGAGGAGACGCTATTCGTACTATTTAGCGCTACAAACTGTTCGCGGAGCTGCAGATAGTACTAACAAACACGACCATGACGTCATTTGGTAGCGTGTTACGTCAAAACTGTGCATTATTAACGCTACTCCTTCCGAGGTAGTGTATTGGTAGCGTTAGCTTTAGCTAGCACAGATCCGTGAACGATCATAGCATAGCATTGGTAGCGTTTAACATTCGTCAAAGTTAGATTAATTAATGTTTGAGGGGATTCTATTCTCGAGTGGCACCAAACTTTTCTCTCTTAGAATTTCGTAGAGTAAATAACGTACGTAATGTGTGAATTTCAAATTTTATCATAATGAATGCAATCTCAATTTTTTATTCTAATAAATTTTTTATATCAAATATTACAATTAGAAGTAGATCTATGTTACGTCATATGTCGTCATATACTATTACAGTAGCAACACTACTGGCTCAGCATTGACATTATTGCGTATCAGTAATAATAATACTGCAGTAGCAGTGACACTAGTAGTTTATTATATTTCCAAATGATGTTGGAAATTTATATGATAGACCAACATTTAAATTTCATTAATTTAAAAATTGAGATCGTTTCGATATCGATTCGAGCTAGCATTAGTCTAGCTAGACTTTGATAGAGTCGATGATATTTTTCCTTGATTTCTTGCTCATTTATGGTAAGAGACAGTTAATAGGTTGTCAACATTTATGGTAAGAGATTCTTCCCTGAAATTCCTCGATACAAAAGTGACGAGTAATAAGATTATATTAAACTACAAAGTACAAATAAAAGTAATGTTATTCAGCAGGAGTAGAATAGGATATAAAAATAAGATATAAAAAATTACTGGAAGAAAAAATATAGACCTTATCGACACTTGTAAAAAATGTTCCGATTCATATAAAAAAATTCCATAATTTTCTAAAAAGTTATCTAAAAGTTATATAAAATTATTTATAAATTCTAAAAAATTTTGAGAAAGCTTTTATGATAAGAGCGATATTACAATTGTCGAAATGAAATTTTAAAAAATGTCGATTCGATCTTTGAAAACGAAAATATTCAAAATCTAAGATTACGTATCACATATTTATACCAAAAATATTAAAAATGTATCAAACTCTCATTGCACTCTCTACATATATAATTTTTTATCACTCGAAAATGTTGAAATTTCGATATAAATTTCGAATCGACTTTTCCATTGTAACTACGTCGAAACGATATCTTTTTCGAGGAATTATTTTTGACTGAATAGATATTCAAATATGTTTGATATGTGTCGAAAGCGAGAGAATTCTAGTACAGTCTAATGCAGGAACAGAAACAGACCAAAAAATCAAACTAGTTTATATCAATTTACTAAAAAATAACTAGAATTTCACATTTTAGGCATTTCGTTACTTGCCGAAAAATTTCCCATAAACTATTTCACATTTTATAACAGCCAAAAGTTACTTAATCGCTTATTCATTACATTCACGTGAATTGTTCATTTTTTGTATATTCATTCCTAGGGAAAACTTTATATAATCAATATCCTGCGAACCGCGTTTTGCGTCTTTATGTAGATCAGGCTTAAGCAAATTGACTCTGTGACTGTTAACAATCTCAAGATGATTGCTTCAATACGATATTCCCAAAAACTATCGATACATCATAATATTGGACTTCCATGCATCGATACAAAATATCGCGTACCAGAAGCAAAAATATCGATACTGATAATATCGATCCGATATCGGTATTCTCTCAAAAACCGCTCTAGGATGTTAGATTTAAATGTCCTGTGGACATATATAGGATATGTTGAGGTGTTCATTTCATAATCCATAGGATATCTTTAGGACTACAACAGGATGTCCTGATGTGAACGTCTCGTTCAGCTGACAGAATGTCCACAGAATGTTTCTGTGCTATTAGAGTATTCAGCATTGTCCGTTTTTAGCATTGTCCGTTTTGTTTACTCGGAATCGCTCCGAACGAATCCAGCGTACAATGAATATCGGACGTCGTATGATGGATGTCATACGTAATGTGAATCTTACATTTCAAGTACGCTTCGATACTTGGTTCGTTCGGAACGATCCCGAGAGACAAAACGAACAATGCTTGTTCGATGTGTACGAATCGCATGACGCCATATATGACGTCATATCGGCGGTCTAAGGTTAATAATGTTTCATCTTATATCAAATAGTAACAAAAATTACTTCAAATTTACAGTGATAAATGTAGATAAATACAATTAATAATTATATGAATGGTATTTAAATATTGCGTTAAAAAATTGTAAAACATTATTATATATATATAATTAAAATTATTTATTATTAGCTAAGATAGAGCAGGACTAGTTATATATAATTATCAAAGTTGGAGTTGCTTTTTAAAAGTGAGGGACTCCATACAATAAAAGGAACAGAGAACAGAGAATAAGAATT
>NW_012130118.1:1432649-1435590 GCF_000143395.1 Atta cephalotes | reverse complement strand
ATTCTTATTCTCTGTTCTCTGTTCTTTTTATGCGGAACCTCTAATGCGTAACCATTACCGTTATTTGTGATAAAAAATAACTCGTTGCCGTTACTCGTTACTGATTCTAAAAAATAACGCATTACCGTTACTTAATGATAAAAAATCGTTATTTTTCATTACTTTTTTTGTAATTATGCAGGATAAGACAAGCCTATTACTCACTGATTTTGATGAAATTAGAGTCATTCGACACGTTTTTGCACGAAATAAACGAATCTAGCAGAAATAAGTGTCGCTCTACCCAGTAAACTAAGATTAATGGTTAAAGTTGATGATTATTAAGATAAGGAAATCTGTCCTAATTTCATCAAAATCGATGAATAAATCTATCTTATGTATAATTATACTTTTTAAAATGGTAAAACAGATTTTTAGGACAGACTATAAATAAACTATAAATAAACTATAAGATATTTAAAAACATTTAATTTTGAACATTTTTATCTTTTATTAATATTTTATATACTTATGTTTAATTCTGTAATATTTTATTATATAATACATATTTTAATTTTTAGTGTTCTTATACTAAAGCGACAATAGAATGATTGAAACAAAAATAAGCAAAAAGTTTTTGTTTATTTAGTATCTATAATTTTATTGTCCATGATGGCCATGACCTATAAAAAAGTAACAATACAAGAGTAATGGGGTCAATTTCGTTACTCGTTTCTAAAGAAGATGTAATGTTGTTATTTTTTTGTTATTAATAATAAAAAAAAGTAACAGCGTTACCAAATCGTTACCAAAAAAAATAACGAAAAAGTCGTTATAAGTACTTCCTAAGTACTTCCGCGTTACTTCCTAATCTTGATAATTATATACATAAAAAGATATATAGGTGCAAGTTGAGGCAAACGAAAATGTCTTAATATCTCTGAATATAACTGTAAAATATACATATATAGATATAAAATATATATCTATGCTTGGTATGCGTAAGGTAGCACAAAAACAGAGATTACTGCGCTTAATATAACATAATATCTGTGTCCGGTTATTAATAACAGCTAAACATATGCGCTTTTTCATTTTCGTGCATCAAAAGTAAATTTATATATTATATAGATGCAGAGTATTTTCTTTGATTTATATGGTAATTGGAAACGATTATTAAAACCAGATGTGTTTTTTAAATTTAAGTTATTAGTGTATTTTTTAACTTTAATATACAAGCGTTGCTATTTTATTTATGGTCTTTTAGTTATAAAAAAAATATATTTCAGTCAACACTGATGTGTTGGATTAAAAAATTATATCTTACAACTATAAACTCAGCTGTTTAAATGAAATTTGCCTTTATCAATTTTTTTTATTCTATGAATCTTCTATGCTTTATTTATTCTGTGAACCAATGTTGAACGATTATAAATATATATTTTAATTATTGTTATAAGGAGTAAAATTTTTAGTTCTTTTTTTAAATTTTACTAATTAAAACATTTTAAAGAGAGAGCGTATTACCTATAAATTATTATATATACTTAAGATGGAAATTATAAATAAAAATTTGATTAATATATACAAAATCTTTTTATATTTTTAATATATAATCTTATTAAGTGATTATCTTTATCTTAATTTATCTTACCTTATCTTTTGAGGATGCTCAACCTCATGGATAGGGTATATTTGAGCCACTTTATTTGAGCCTCTTTGTATAATTAACAAAATTTTTTTCTTATTTACGGAATGTATTAAGAATTTATAAGTATTTAATTATAGAGTCACATGAATTACCGATATAATCGACTGGAAGAATATAATAATAACGATAATGGAAGAATATAACTGAAAATATTACAAGACTGAAAGCATTACATTATTGCGACAGAAGATAAATATGAAGGAGTACTACCAACACTTTGCTTATAATATAATCTCACTATAATCTACAGAAATTGTATCTAATCATTTTATTAATTTTGTTAAATTTGCGTTTCTCTACATGTATACACTGAGAATAATCCAATAATAAGATCGAAACGTATGTTCTAAAAATTTGAAATATATAAAAATCTGACTTGTAGCTCCTTCTTGTTATTTATTGTTTATATTGAGCCATTATAAGATTATTTTTATTTTATTATTCTATCATAATAGTGTCCAAGATTTATAATAATTAATAATTTAACAAAAAGATATTGTAACTAACCTTGCTCTACTCTATACATGATGATATAAGAATTTGTATAAATAATATGATAATATTTTGTACTATAAATATTTCTACATATTTCTTGATTATTTTATACGTTAAGGATAGTATTCTGTAATGACTCTTAACGATTGTAACAATATCATACATTTATAATTATATTCTAAAAACATTAGCGAAACGCATTATATGTATCTTATCTACAGTATAGTAAGTACTGTTCATTAGGTCGCCTCCAATTTAGCTCATGTAGTGTTTTACTTAGTATTTGGATGTAGAATCACGTAGAAAAAGAATGATATGCTGAATTATTTCAAGTTAGTGAATTATTATTTTTTTCAGTGAAAATCAGAAAAATCTGTAAATCCTCTGCATGTAAGCCGTGAATTGAACGTCATCATCGATTTTGGTCTTTTTCGTTCTTATCATGATCTTAAAAGAAAAAATTCATTTTTTATTGAATGTAAAGTATTGTTCATATAAGTTTTCAATCAATAAATAATAGATACCAATAAATTATATCAATAAATAAAACAGATGATTTATTAAAGTCATCATTTCTATCTTCTTTTTTGTCTTTGATTTTTATCAAAATTACTAGCGAATTATCTAAAAAAATGGCACATTATAGATTTGTTTGCGTCGCATGCTCCAATATGCTTTTATCGGTTTCTATCGGTTTCTTCCTCACTCCATCGCGCTCGTTGAATATATATATATATATATATATATATATATATA
>NW_012130118.1:1419719-1429442 GCF_000143395.1 Atta cephalotes | reverse complement strand
GTTGTACACCTAATATATGTATATATACAGGATGTCCCTAAAGTTTTTGCCAATCGCTTTTGTATAGATAGAACGGACTAAACTGAATCGAAAAATCCTCTATTATTTTGCAATTTTCACAATAGTTAACAAGATATTAATTACTAAAAATTGCCAAATATTAATCTTGAATAATTTTTTATTTAATGTTCATAATAATTAACTATCAAAGTTAGAAGACTTAATTATTAAATAATAAATATTATGCTCAAAAGAATAATTTAGAAGTATATGTTTTTATTTAAAAAATATATTTTATACAAAACTAGAAACTATTTTTGTACAAAACTCTAGTTTTAACTATTCAATTCTACTGTTACTATATGCTGTATACTTATTACAATGTTGTCACGCATTTATTACAAGATTTTTTCAGCATTTTTGTCACGCAAATAGCCACGTAACTTTTATACAATGAAGACACATATTGCATAACTTGTTGTTCTTCGATTTCTCCAATAATTTTAATTTTATTAATATATCAAAGTATCCAAAGTTGCATTATATATATGGATTTCAAGATGTGTTGCTAAACATTTCAATAAAATATTTGTAAATAGTTTCTAAAATATCAACATTTTTGTAATATTTAAGAAAGAAAAACATAAACATCATTTACATAAAGAAATTTAATTAAGAAACAAAATGTTATAAATTGTCATTATATATCGTTGTGATAAAATATATTTGTATACATGAGTTACAGCGAATTGCATTTTTGTTAATCGCCACACTAAAACCAGTTTGATTGCAAAAGATCGATGTGTGAAAGGCGGAAAATCGGGAACCTTCTTTTCGCAAAATAATTCATTCAACTTTGCGATAACGGCGTAAAATTATTCACATAAAATTATATTGCACATTGCAATATTATATTGTTTCGCTGCTGTTATCTATGACGATCCTCATATATTATAGTATTACCAAGAATACATGTTGTATACTTCCGCAAGTACATATTATATCACCAACATAGTCGGTTACTTATCCAATTTTTCACGAATAGTAATTTATTATAATTAGACTGAAAAATATGATTGGAGTGAAAATTAGTTTTTCAAATCATTAAATCATTTAATAGGTTTGTCATTGTCGTTTTTTTTTAATACTAGAAATATACAAAATATACATATACACTAATATTTGTAAACATCGAATTATTAATGATTGAAGAAGGAAAACTTTATATTAGAAAAAGCAAGAACTAAATGTTTCAAAAGAATAAACAGATAACAAAATTATATTCGATTAACTTAAAATGAACTTTTCTTTCATCGAATTTTATTTTTCCTGTAAAAATATCTAATGCTAAAACGTGATAAGTAATGATCTTTTCCGTCGTACGTGTTGCTAAGGAAATACTTATACATTCAAATTCATCATGAAAGAAATTAAAATTGTGTATCTTATTAAAATTGTGGTATCTATAATATAGATATATGGCGTCATAAAATTGTCTATTTTGCTTAATAACATTTTGATATCTCGTCCCACATCACAGGCACTGCAATACGGAAGCGCGTGATGACCCATTGGAATATTCTACGTTAGGACAAATAAAGGCAAACGAGTCGACGGCGTTCGAATATAAAATTATCTGCGGGAATCATAACCGCATTTTTACTTGAAATTATTGGTAATCCCCGCTTGCAGAGAAAAAAAAGTAAAATGCCTACTAAATTGCCTGAGGTATAGTCCGCGCGACGAACGTTATATACTAACTAAAGCCTTCGCATATTTCGATGATTACATAGTAAACATATGAACGAAGTATACAGAACGTGGCATACAGGTGATTAATTCCGCCTATCAGAATGCAGGCTTCTCCATAAATAATACTGCTCCACGCCATATGCTTTTACGAGAACTGATTTTCTTACGCTAATGTCGCGACGGTATAATCATGACAGTATAATCAATCCCAATGTCGCAGATTCTAAAGAAGAGAACTCGACAACGAATAATTAGGAAGAATCCAAGCCTAGATTTGATTGTGCATTTTCCACATAACACTTTATCTTCCGGTATGAGCGATTTTCGACGACTCGTCATCGCTTGACAATTCGCAATGTTCGACGGATTTCTATCGTTGCAATTGTCTTATCATCATTCTATAAAGACAGAAAGAATTCAAACGTCATTGGCCGCAACATTGATACTGTCTCATATCTTAGCGTGAGCACGTGAGAGATGAATTGAATCGCGCATCGCCTGCACACAGTCACACAATCGCAGTAGATAGATGGATACGCGCGGGAGGCCACACGATCGGTTATTATTTCACAGAGATATGGCTCGAAGGTAATTAATACTATTGTTATGATTCAGACAGGTACGTCATGTCCGTACTTTGACTAGGCGATCTTTCAGTCTTTGATCGAAGCTCTGCAGGTTCGCAACCGCTCCGTACGTGGAGTACGTGCAGGTATAGGCTGCACGTAACATGACCCACATGCATGTTTCGCCAACGCTTTGAATATACCCTACGTCTTGAGAGATAACAATAACGTGTCAGCACTTGTGGTCAGCAGATAGCGATATAACGACGTGATAGGCGCATGAATATAATGCACTTGACTATTGCGATAACGCGATAATAATGTATAAGTCGCCACGATGTCGGAAAGAATTTATAATCCAAACGATTATGTGATCGCATATAAAACTTTGTGCGAACAGTACTTGGAAGTGAATTGCCTGTGCAGTGTAATATACCTTGACATACCTGCCTTTAAGTATCCAATCGAATCGCTTAATATACATATATATCTCGTTCAAAAAGTGATAGTCACGAACGATGCGTCGAATGCGTAAACACTTGAAGAAATAATCGTGGGATTTCCTCTATTATACAATACAATTCTACTGCCACGGGAAGAGCCGTATACGTATATAGTAAGATGAGCGCTTTCGTCGACAGCATCCAGAACGAGAAAACGCCGAGTGTTGTAGGTCATGCGAGATTAAATGAGAGTACCTCGCTCAGCGATATAGGAGAGGATGTGAGAGGTAGCAAATTTAATAAATCGACTCAGAGCGATATCTCGTGGAGGCTCCCTTGCGCTGGAGATCATAGACAGAGATCTAGGCCGATGTCCCTGGCATATTTGCCGACCAAGATTCCGAAACAGATGAGCGAATTAAGCTTCTCCACGCATAGCTCCAGAAGCATGTTATATCCTATTCAGAGCGAGTTGGTTTTATCATCGAGAAATAGGCACAATAACAATAGATACGTGTCTCTGGATATGAGATCAATCAATAACCTTCCGTATCCTAATCCGCACTCCAATAGCTACATTTTAGCCAATAGTACACCAGCATACACGTGTTGCTGTACATGTGCAGGATCGCAGATCTCGTCGCCGCCGCCGGCACCGTTTTCACATGAAACTGACGGATCTGATCAGGATGGGCCCGAGAACCTCTCGTGGAGGAGACTTCACATGAGCAGAGCGAAACTAAAAGCAACTGCAACTACATCTGAACTTCTTAGTGGATTCGCAATGGTAAGCGTAATAGTAAGATTACATTACATTCATATTATACACATTACGTTAAAATGCAAGATTTTATCTTCTAGTATAAAATAAATGATTTTTACACATTTTTGCAAACTTAAAAATCAAATCTTCATAACAGTTTTTTTTATTTATTGCGTTAATAATAACTTCTGAATAGTCATCTCAGCCATATTGAATCGTGACGTCATGAGCGAGAAATAATGGTATAACACGTTACTACGTTGACTTTTCTCGCATACCATTTGTAAATAAAGAGAATCTGGATGAAATGAAATGATGAAATCGCTTTAAAACACTTATAAAAATGGGCCGAGATTATCTTTATCTCCCCCTGTGAAAGACAGTAAATAATCAAAAGAAAATAGGCTACGCATAAGCGTATGATTAAGTAAAAACTGATAGATACTTTATTATTTACTAACTTTCACAGGAAAATAAGGATTTCGGCCCATTTTTACAAATATTTTAAAGCGCTCTGAATATTTTGTTTCATCCAAATTCTCTCTATTTACTCTACTTTCTATTCTGGCATGCAAGAAAAGTCAACGTAGTATAATTTCTCGCTTAAGACGTCACGATTCAATATGGCTGATGTGAGTACTCAGGAATTTTAAATCAGAATATTTCAATTGTTGATTAGAAATAATAATAATAGAAATAATAATAATAATATCGTAAATGTAAAATAATTTTGCTTTATGATTCTCATTATTTCACAGTGTTATTTAATATAATTATATTACAATAAAAATAACATAATGGCGCTTTAAAAAAAAATTCGCATTTTTGTTTTAACAAAAATTTAAATTTTGAAAGAATTAAATTAAACGTAAGATTAGGCGATAGAAAAATATTTACACTTTGATAAAATTTGAAATCGATCAGACAATTCAGTTTTGAGATATTATGCGATCAGTTCTGTACAAGTTTTAATATTTAACAAGTTTTTTTTATACCTATATTTATTCCAAGAATATCATATATTTTTCTTTATATGTATCTAAGATATTTTTTTCTTCCTCTTCTGATCTTTCTTGTTTCGATTCTGATTTTCTTAATCACATCATTTTTGTAGAGTCATTTAATTATCAACTTTGTTAATTTTGTGAACGTCATCAAAATATTTTAAAAATATATTTTTTAGAAAAAAGAATTAAAATTGAAAAAAAATGCAAGAAGATAAATAAAGTTTAGGAAATTTTTTTAAATTGTACATAATAAAATTCCTTTTCTTTATTCTTGCAATTGCTATATTTTTATGATATAATTTTTTGTAAATATCTTTAGGATTTGTATTTATAAAGCAACGTAAAAAAATCTCAATCTCGTATTATATTAAATTGTATTAAAATTGACATATTTAATGTGATTTACATGAATTAAACAATAATGTAACAAAAATTAAATAAAATTTTACTTCAAATATAATATTTAAAAATGTGAATATTTATTAATTGTTTGTTAATCTATATCTAGTTTTTAAACACACATACACACATATGCGCGCGCGTACATTGTTTTTACTTCACTTCAAGCTCAGAGTTCAGAGTTTCTAAACATTTTTTATATTTATAAACATTCTTTTATTTATTAAAAATTTTTAATTTTAAATAAAATAAAATTAAGTGTATTTTATGTTGTGTTTTTCATGCAATTAATTTGATTCAATTAATGGTAGTTTAATTAACTTTCCTTATTTATATGTAACAAGCAATAAATATTTATGAATTATGATATTTTGAAAATCATTTAAATAAAACTGTTTTCCTAGAAATCTCTAACTCAGAGCGGGCTGTACGCGATTACACAACGTTTCCTGAAAATGGTTAAATTGACGTCGACGACAATTCTATGTAATCTTCATGCACATCTGTGGTTATATAAGGCAGATATCACTTTCTTTAATCCGCTTCTCGCGATTCATCTAATATCTTCTAACGTTGTAGACGATTGTAGCAAACCGTATGTATTTCACTATTTTTTTCTGGTATTTTAGGTGGCAATGGTGGAACTGCAAATAAATGAGCCGACGGCGGTTCCGGAATGGCTGTTTGTAATGTTTGCCGTTTGTACTACTTTCTTGGTATCGGTGCATATCTTTGCACTGATGATCAGCACGTATCTTTTACCCAATATCGAAGCCATAAGTAAGCTTCAAGTTTCACGACTCATAACGGAGTCACCTCACGAGAGGATGCGCGGTTTCATCGAATTGGCTTGGGCATTTTCCACAATACTTGGACTGTTTCTCTTTCTAGTAGAGGTGGCTATTCTCTGCTGGGTCAAGTTCTGGGACTATTCCTTTACCGCTGCCACTGCCAGCACCGTAATAGTCATTCCCGTGCTCATAGTATTCGTCGCTTTCGCTGTTCATTTTTATCACTCTTTGGTAGTTTATAAATGTGAAAGTGTGGTATCAGATATGAAGGATTTGGAAAGCATAAAAAGGAACTTGGACAATGTGACGATAGGGCAAACTAATGTATAAGTTCGAGACAATAATACAATCTGTAATATATTATGTGTACAAATGATTATCCTAAATGAAAAAGAATGCATTGAAGTTCGGCTGATAGATAAGAATATCGAATAATGCTTCTATCGGAGTATAAATTAATTTGTGGCAGACAGGAATACTCAGGTTTAAAATAGGTACTATTCTTCAATTTAAAACGTATCTTTAATGAAAATGACATAAAAAAAAAGAACACTATGTGTGGATTTGTTATCAATAACTTACTTTTCAAACGCGACCATATGAAAATGGCCAAGTTTTATTATATATAAAAATGTACATAGCTGTACACATGCAAGTCGAGAATTGCAACAGTACAAGCGAGTGCTCTTTAGTATATTACCTATATAATATCCAGCATTTAATAATATCTGTGTGTATACGGTTTAACTCTTGATTTTTATTTAAACCTTCCTTGATCATTCTATTACTATCATATGTCATATGTTGCTAATATACATATATAGTATCTGTTATTACCGCGACACTTAGTTTGCGGAAAAATTGAAGGATAATTGAGTACTCATTTTATGTACACTTCCTGAAATTTACATAATTTTTCTAGTCAATAAATAAATCGTCAAAGTTTAGGATGTCCGGAAAAAGTTGGTTTCTTACTGTAATGTTAGGAAAAAAAATAAAGATATAATTAATATATCTTTCGTTTTTTACCATAAACTAAGTTGTAATCTTTTTATAAATGGTTTCTATAATATTATGACCTTAACTTCTTTTATACAAAACACTCGATCGAAGGAATCGTTGTAAGCAAAACGGGGAAATATAATTACTTTAGTACAACAAAAGTATTATGTGATATCTGTTATTATAAATTACAAATTGTATTGCACTAATCTATGTCCGAAAACTTGAACGTTTTCTTAAAGATACATGCTACATCGTATTGAAAATTCATTGCATTCGATTATTTTTGCTTAATAAGCAAAATTTCAAATTTATGGAGTCAATACAATAAGATCTGCGTAATATATTGCGCAATCTTATTGTAAAATTTGCTTCTTGAGAACCATTATCGTATGTACATTGGAAGAGAAAAAAATCAAAACCTATATTACAAAATATAAATGTCATGTTGTAATACGTAACTTGATAGAAAAAAAAAATACTGTTGAGAGATAAATTGATGATTTGAGCATTAGCCATTATTGAAAACTACTTTTTAAGAAATTATATTCTAAATTGATTAAAATCAATTTTACAAACGTATCTTTTTAGTGAAATAAGTGGAAGTAATTAAAATATATTTTATTACTTATTTTACTGATTTGTTAATTATTATAAAGTATAAAAAAATGATTCGATTGATGTAACAATGAAGAATAAACTGCTTGTGCTATGGACAGGTAAAACAATGAAGAATGAGATAATATTCAAAACAATTATTCCAAAAAAATAATAAGATGATATCAGAAATATCTTCTTTTTAAAGGATAAAATTCAAATTCTGTTTTTCTGTTTTTAACTTTACTTCAAAATATCAAATAATTCACATATCTTCTCTTTATTATATTTTTTATCGATAAAAAATATTTTTAAAAAACTTGTAATGATAAAATAATGTTTAATCCGAATGTTAAATCCGAAGAATCGTTAATTATGAACTATTGTTCTGACATACGTAATTTAATAATTTTTCGCTGATATAAAAAATAATCGCTGATATAAAAAATAATTATAATGATATAAAAAATGAGTCAGGCAATCGTTAAATATATGATTAATCTATGATTATGAGTTTTACGTAACTTATTATTATAAGAAATAGTATGAGAGCAGTTGTAATTCCATCTTTCTTACACACACACACGCACACGCGCACACACACACACACACACACACACACACACACACACACAGTATATTATTCTATCAGAATATATTATGTTATTTTTCATTAATCTCTATGATATTATAATTGATCTAAGAGAATGATAGAATAGAAAAACTTGTTTATCTCTTTCAGAAGAGTCACTTAATAAATTGGCTTTCGTCATATTATCTTCAGTCTTGTCCTTAAATAAACATATCAAGTCTTTCTGACAGCCTATCCATAGCAAGAGCTTGTTTAGAAAGTTTTTATTTAAACAAACCTTCCTTAATTAACTTTAACAACGCAGTTTCGCGTTTTTCTTCTACTTACACGTGGAGAATGACAATAAACTCTACTTTCAAAATAGACTTATTAACAAACAAATAGCAAAACAAAACGTAATATCGAAAAGCGTGCCATTAATTATTGCAAATCGCAAAACTTTGTGCCCCCTTAAAAATTTATGAAAATGATAATAAATATATACAATTATTTTTAGTATTACTACTCTGCTCAGCGTTAAACCAACTTTAAAACAAAGTCACAACCTATACGTATATGTGTATTGGATTCTTATCTAAATATTTAAACAGTTTATAAATCATCCTATTTATAGCTACACATTCGCAAGTAATTCGATTCTGGTTGAGTATAGACAGTATAATGAATCAAAATAGTATTCTGTGATGAATCTTTTTAATCATTTGTAATTGAATGTTATGGAAATAATATTTAGTTCTCTATGTTGATTAAAAGTAAATATTTCGAGAATATATTATTTCTTACGAAGACTCTACAGTATAAGTAAAAGATATTTCTTTGTTCGTTAAATAAACCATATGATACATAGAGTTTTTAACTATTATTTAGTTCGAAATGACGATAATTATCGATTGCGATTATCTACTGTGCACAATGTCTATCCATATACTCAACATCAAGTTAAGACACAAAAAGAATGCCAATACACACACACACACACACACACACACGCGCGCGCGCGCGCGCGCGCGCGTGTGTGTGTGTGTTATTTGGCATTACTTAAAATATTCTCAGAGATCTCCTCGTCCTCTATTATTTACGGTTAAAAAGTTTTTTGCACTGCTAACATTACATTCGTGATATTATTTTACATTTAAATTATTTATGCGGTATGTAATGTATTTTTATACATATATTTTTAAATCACAAATAATCATATTGATCCTTAGATCTGATTTATTCTCTGTATGTCATACTGATTTTTAAAAGAATGCGAATGAATTGCGCACATGCATATATGTGTAGAAAAAATTACTTACATTAAATGACGTTGATGAAAATAACTATGAAATTATATGAGGATGAATTTCATGCAAGAATCTTGTCTCCAATACAACATAATATACAAAGACCCATGACTCTTGTCAAATGTCCATATATTTAGATCCATGACTCTTGTCAAACGTCCATATGTGTAGAAGGTTGTTGAGATATGAATGGTTCACTCCACATTCGACGTAAATCTCCCTGAAAGTAAATAATTAATACACATAATCTTATGTATTTTTGTACATCATTTTGTGACATATATACATTTATTCATAAAATAAAATATTGCTAAGGATCTAATTTTTCATAATTGTGATAAAATCCGACATAATTTTTAAATTATTTTTTTAGCGTAATTAAATTTACGAATATTACATATAATGTTTCAGATTACACACACACACACACACACACACACACACACACACACACACACACACACACACACACACACACACACACACACACACACACACTACTACTTACTATTATATATATATATA
>NW_012130118.1:1415167-1419699 GCF_000143395.1 Atta cephalotes | reverse complement strand
ACACACACACACACACACACACACACACACTACACACACACACACACACACACACACACACACACACACACACACACACACTTCATTTATATATATATATATATACTTTGTTGACCGATATAGAGAATCAATTTTTCTTAAGAAAAAAAGAGTATATATCTTTCATAAACTTCCACAATTTGTTTAACATTAAATAAATATCTTTATATAATTAATTCTTAAATCATAACTATAATAAAATATTGTTTTGCAATTAACAAAAAATATATTTTATCATCCATTTACTTTTTATAACTTTGTTAAAAAAACTTCCTATTTTTAATTTTTTTTAGATTTTATTAATTTTAATACTTAAATTCCAAATTGTGAATACCAAGAACAGAATTTATAAATACATTTTTTATTTAAAGTAATTTTCCAAACAATTTATCTTTCTAAAAGCTTTTTACTTTTATCTTAAAACACAATCTTTTGTATATATGTCACATTAGACTATATAATATATAAGAAATAACGATACCTTCAAATACGCCATTGTGAGCAGCGGCAACAAAGTGAAGGGCACAAGGTACAATAAGGCAGGCTGTGCAGCTTTGAACACCTCAGAGCTTACAGTGGCGGTGAGTAGACCAAGAAAATAACCAATCAAAGAGCAATGAAAATAACTAATTCGGCTGAAGTGGCGCGGTGGTGGTACTCCAGTTTCACAGCCGCCGGGTAAAAGCTGAGTCTTTTTGTACGCATCGTATCGCAGAACAAAACAGAGCAATAGACCCGGCATGACAATATCGCCAAGGCCCAACATTGAAAAATGTCCCGCTTGATGTATCGATGGAAAAACTAATTTTCCAGGTAAAGGTAATTTCGGCGCAGCTCTCGCCACACCGCCTAAGTGTAATCTTCTAGCCACAAGACTTACTGGATTATCTGCAGGCCTAGTTGCTACCTATGATAGTAATAAAAAAAATAAATTATATATATTTTATATTATTATTATATATGTGATACTCTGTGCCGAAAATAATCTCTAATAGTACATACATAATAGTAGACACATTGTACAATTCCGTTTACTCTTATCTTACAATGCATCATCATAAAAAAAATACTGCATGCAAAATGACATTATAAATTTATTTGAAAAGAATATGTACAATATGTTCTTTATTGTAAATAATGCCTTGATAAGATTTAATATTTAATAAAACTTACCTTAACCATTACATTTGTGCTGAATATGTAGGACGAAAAGAAAACCCAGAAGACATCATAAATCAGCAGTCCGGTTAATAACAATGTGGATACCTTGAGACTAGGTAATCGAACAAATGCAATAAACGCCACGCACAGGCCCATACCCATTGCATCCATCAGCAGCCAATGTCCAGTCAAAACCCAGATGCATACTATACTCACACTGAGCGAAAATGAGAGTAATTCCGCACCCGTAAATCTTCCACAGACACCGAAAGATATTTTGTTACCATCAGAACACGGTCTAATGATATACTGACACATGGGCAATAACAGAAACGCCAATGCAACTGTAGCTATAACTGTAAAAAAACAATAATAAATATAATAAATAATTTATGATGAAGTAGACCCATATCAAGTGCTTTACATCATTGGATGCTTTCCAATTGTCAAAAATCATTAGACACTTTTGTGCACACAGTGACACAAGTTGTGTTTCAATTACTATAATCGTCGACACAATACTACACATCCGATATAGTACTTAGCTTGAGAGCTACTAGTCGGCTAAGTAAGCTTGTCTTTTTTAGTGACAATTACATATTACTAATCGTAATAGTTATGAGACTGGAAGTCTCGGGACCTCTGAACTGAAGAAATTAAATGGCCAATATTTTCGTCTTTTTTCATTCTATACAGGCGGAAAAACCTATATTTACTCTAATTCTATCTGAAACTGTGCACAATGTACACATTCTGTTCTAATAGAGTCGTGCACAATACTTTGTGAATTCTTGTATGAACATTTATATTAAGATGCATCAATGCAATTGAAAAGCACCCAATATATAATAATGCTTATTTCAAGTTAATGGTTTGTTATCAAACGTACTGGCAGTACAAATTGCAAGAAGCATCTGCATACTGTCAAAAAAGAAAAACATGATGAGTAGAGAAATGGAAGCACCAAGAGGTAGACAGAGAGCATGCATCGTATCGAGAGTCTGAACTCTTCCTCCATTAATGCAGTCCGGATTACCGGCGCTACTATTACTAGTAATCCCAGTCAATAAATTACTACGTTCCTTCTCCTTTTCTCTTTCCCTTGCCTCTTGCTCCATGTTTAGAGATCGGAAACTACCGTAAACTATCAGTAGAATTGATATTAGGAAAGTGGATATCCTAGATGAATCCATTATAGAATAAGCCCTGTAACGAGTCACAATAATATGATTGATATGTAACTAGCAAAAAGAATTACACACATACATACATACACACATATACACACACACATACATACACACACATACACATATATATATATATATATATATATATATATATATATAAATATCAATGAAAGATAAGACATGCACTAACCACTGGTAGTCAACTTGATACGTGGCCATGTTTAAGAATGCCTGGCCTCAGCACTCAAGCGCTATGCGACAACACCTCCTGACATTTAGATGTCCGTTGTTCAAGTGCTTTTTATTTGCACTAATCCTATATCAGAGATCATCTGCTACTAGAAAAGGAAGAGAGTGAACAATGTTAACTCTGACTGATCAATCTATGTTCATTACGACAAGGCTGTCAAAGAAAACTGAAATCGTAAACACGCGTGAAGCATACCTGGTATTCCTCGAGTATAACATTATTGGCGAATGGAATTAGGCCTGTGGAAGCCTCGGGTCACCACCTTAGCGGCGCAATGTAAAGAAATAAAAAAGATTCTAGCGTGAGGATTCTTACAGTGTGGACGGCGAGCGGATCGAGGACAAGCTCGGTGCAGCGAGACGAATTAACTCAATCAACGACATCGCGAAAAATTCGGTCTAGCGTAATACCATCGCGTGGCTAGGAGGCAATCGTCGTAGCGTGACTGCCTCCGCGTCGAATTCTGGCATCTCTCGTGATCGCATCCACTTTCCAACTTTCGCCCGTAAAGATGCGCTGCGTCTGCGTGCGTGGCGTAGTAGCGAAATGAACGCCAGCCGAAAAGAATGCAAACGAGAAAAGGGGCCGATGACGGAGATAATCGACGACGTGTAAAGATCGACTCGTCCAGGACGCGACGGGATGGGACGCGACTGGACGCGACGTGCGACGCCGCGACCGTGTTGGGACGATTGGAACGCCGAAGCACGAAGCACTGCGTGCGCGCCCGCTCTCTCTCTCTCTCTCTCTCTCTCTCTCCCTTCACGCGCACGTAGCGTAGCACAGCTGATCGCAGCTATTTACGCAACCGAGCGCCGCGCGGCCGCTCCCGTGCGGACGGAACGCAATGCCGTTCGTATCGCACCATGGACGTTCACCATTTTGGTAAACACTCGGGTCACGTGATCCCCCGCTGGCCCCTAAGAGATTTGCTACTCCCTTTACTCCAGAAAACCGCTCGTGCTCGCGCTCGACGCTCGACGCTCGCCTTGCGACCGAAATCTCGTCTCACGTCTGCACGATACGCGACGCAGCTCTCGCCTGGGCGATCCAAAGTTTGGGCCCGCCGCAGAACTTCACATCACCTCATCGGCCTACCGTGAGCAGTCGTACAAGCGACAACGGGACCGTAATAAGTACGACACGCTGAGCTGAGTCTATCTATCGGCGGCGCGCGGTCGCGATTACGACGTCACGACCACCGGGCATCACACTCTACACTCAACTCTATTCACTCTATCGCCGACCGCCGGACCGCGGTGAGATTGGTGAGAAAATTGAAAAGTGTTGAGAACTACTGCGCGCGGGTCAACCACTGCTCGAGGCTCGAGCTCAAGCGAGCGCAAGTTTGTCTGCTGCCGCAAGTACGTCTACCGGGTGTTTAAAAAACGTGTTATCCGTATGTCTTACAAGCGTACGATTGCGAGAGATCGCGACCAATTCATCTGATACTTAGGAGAAATGAAAACGTTTCAGCTACTTATTTTTTTGCAGCTTTCATTACCGAAATATTTACAGCCCTAAGATGTCCGCTTAATTATCTCATTTATTCTTATGTATCGATCTAATTAAGAATTATTATTATTATTTATATATAATACATTTTTCTTTGAAAAATGAAACGTTTTTTTTAGTAGTTATTAGTTATATTGTGATAAATATTACCGAAGCCTTATAATGATTGAATTTTCGCATCTTAATTTCATACTATCCTTTTCTTCTATTTTAAGAATGTCTAAATTTATAAAGCTCAATTTAGACAAATTATATTTAGACAGTTTATAGAAATTAAAGGCGTTTAATTTTTATTATGCGTATGTATTTTAATATATATTATACCCGTATTCAGAACGCGCTTACAACGATGCTAGCGCGCTAACATACTATACTTT
>NW_012130118.1:1409323-1413671 GCF_000143395.1 Atta cephalotes | reverse complement strand
ACCTTATAAATATGTAAAAGTATTATGTATATGTGAGATACTTGAAATATCTTTCAATGAAACTCAAAGATCAAGGTACTGAAAATGTATAATATAACGTAAACTGTAGATTTTCAATGCTGGCAGTAAATTTTGGAACACAGCCCAATAGTACAATAAAATTCTGGACATTTTGGACTTGACAGACATAGTTCCGTATTAGACCGAATATGGCAGAACTAATTGCTAAATTTTAAGAATTTTAGAAAATTTGTAAACTAAATGACAAACTTATAGATTTAATAATGCACTGACAAAATATTATTATTAATACTACCTTATGAAAGTTACATAACAAAAGTTAGCTTTTATTATGTAATGCAATGTTAAATTTAATGATTTATTATTATCTAGATATGTTTCGTATGCTACAATACATTCAAAAATGAAAATATTATCGGTTTATTAAATATAATAAATTATTATATATTTGATGAAATATAATAAATTATAATATAATAAATTATTATATATTAAATGTAATAAATTAAATTTTACATTGCTATTTGTAATTAAACTTTTTTATCTTTTTTTTCATTCTTCAATGTATAATTTTACATCTATTTTATTTTGAATATAAACAATATAATATTCGGAAATTTATAAACAGATTTAAAAATCATACATGATCATGTTTAGATTTAGGGGCCTATTCTCTTATTCTTAATGACTATAACAATATCGTTACATTGATTACGTTTACGCCCAAGTTATATGATCGATGATTTTGTTTAACATTTAATATAAACAAGGACAGATGATGAATCTGATGCATCGGAGATATCTGAGCGATGTTTTCGAACGCGGCTATTAATGTTATAGAACTTGTAATGGAAGGGGAATAACCTATCCAATGAGTGGAAAGTGCAAGACTGAGAGACAAAAAATGTATATTTTTGTCCTGCTCAATAACTTTTCCTTTTTTGATAGAAGAGAAAGATATATTTCTGTCCTGCTCAGTAACTTTTCTTCTTTCTGCGCATGTGCCAAAAAGGAATAGAAGAGAACAGAAATACATCTTCTCTCAGTCTTACTCAGCTCGACGTCTGTATTCCCCTTCCTTATTATTATAAATTCTATGTTAAACAAGGATAAGATCACGAAGTAAGAGAGGAGATCCAACTTGATAGCGCACAAGTAAAAAAAAGTGATCCTGATTTGTGACCCCTAATTGGGAGGGAATCCGCTGAACGGAATGGATTTTTACATTTGGGCGCCAGTTGTAAAGCAGTGTCATGAGGTTAAGTACGGTATCTCATTGATCGCTGCATTTGTTGCCGATTTGCGATTATAAATCCAAATAAACTAAGAAAGTATTTCAAAAAAGAATTCTCTAATAATTATGTGAATCATATTATAAAGTATATAGCAGATGATATATTTTATGATATAAATATTAATTCTAAACAAAATAATAAATATATAGATAATAAAAAACTGTCGACTAAACACTATCACAATATAAGTACATACAGGGTTCGGGGAGACACTATTCGCGTTATGGACGCAAACGTTACTAACGCTGTTCTTGGAACCAATAGCGCGATAGCAAACTTTATGAACGATCCTAGCGTAGCGTTGGTAGCGTTTAATCAGAGAGATATATTCGTTAAATTAATGTAGGGGATTCTGTTTTCAATCACCAACCAAACTTTTTCCTATAATTAAAATTTTTAAGGTTTTGTAAAATATTTCTAACATAAATTTTTTATTTTCTCATAGTGAATAACAGAACGCAATCTCAATTGCAATCTCTATGATAGCTTGCCGCTAGGTCGAAGTGAACAATATAAACTAGATCAAAAAATTAAGTTACACTAATTTAGTTACACTAATTAATCAGATAAAAGGAAAAACCCTTGAGCATTATCGATTTCAAAAGAAGAAGCATATCTAGCATCTAATAAGGACTTTAAGCATCTGCAGCGGAATATCCTGCCGCACTATATCGCAGTAGTAACTTTTTTCCGTACACGGGAATTAAAAATTGCCAGTAACAAGATATCTCTGACTTTCACATTTATAATGAAATCAAATACACAAATTGAACTTCGCAGAAACTTTGAAAAGTTAAAAATGATACACAAGCAAGATTTACATTCACTCCAATCTAGTGGTTAGTGGCAAGCCATCAGCAGAGATTAAAACTGAGATTGCATTCATTATGATAAAATTTGAAATTCACACATTATGTACGTACGTTTATTCTACGAAATTCTAAGAGAGAGGTGCCATTCAAGAACAGAATCTCCTCAAACATTAATCTAACTTTGACGAATGTTAAACGCTACGCTAGGATTATTCACGGATTTGTAAATGCTAAAGCTGGAAACACAATGCTGAAAGGCAAAAGGAACAGGGAATAAAAGATTTCAATCTATCACAAAGGATCCATTCTATTATTCATGGTTTCTGATAAGTTGAAATCTCTTATTCCCTGTGCTTTTTATTGTGTTTCCAGCTTTACGCTACCAATATACTACCTCGGAAGGAATAGCATTGATAGCGCGCAGTTGTGACGTAACACGCTACCATTAGTGATGTCTTGATTGTGTTTGTTATCTGCAATTCCGTGAACAGTTTGTAGCGCTAAATAGCTTCCCGAACGCATTCAGTACATTGAGCATCGACATATTTGATGTAGTGGGTCTCAGGTCACATGACTCGCCGCCATGTTGTTTGTTGAAAAGGTGCTTATAAATTTGAGTTTTTATAAAGCTATGGAATGATTTTTCTAAAAAAAGACATAATTCGGTCATGTTATGAAAATTGTTTATAGAATATATTTTTAAATCAGAATTATATAATAATACAATGTTAACGAACTCATATAAAAATAATATTCACATTAATATAAAGATTGTATTTCGCGGGTTTCGTGTCCAGATTCATTCTTGGAATGCCAACGTTTCATGAGCCTTGCATCTTTATATAGAAAACACCTGTGGAAGCCTCAAGAATATTATTCACATTAATAATAATAATAATAATAAACAGTAATAAGTAAATTAAAAATCGTAATTGATTAAATACTATATGAAAACTGTAATTGAATAATTATGTATGAAAAAATAATATATTGCATGAAAATTGTAATTAAATGTGAAGTTGTAATTTAATAATATACGTACACACACACGCACACACACACACATACACACACACATATACACATATATACACACACACATGCATACTTTATTATGAGAATCCTTTATTGTATACAAATATAATAATCTACATAGTCTCCGAAAAAATTTGATTTAATTTGTTTTTTAGTAAAACTTAATTTTATTAACTCTTTACCATATTTTTCTCTTATAAATTAAAGAAAAATTAAGCTTTATACGAACGACATACCACAACTCTTACCCATAATACTCATGTTTGGCCCGATTTCCTTACCACAAGTCTCATACAATATTGTAGGCGAAAGTAAATTATATTTTATGAGAAAAGGAGATCCAGCTAACCTATCCTAATCTAACCTAACCTGCAATTTCAACTTGCTGATGGCAGCCACATTCCTTAATTGAAAATCGATGCATGCGCACTAAAAATTAAGGACCATATAAAAAGTTCATTGTCCATATTGTATGTTACTTATACTATGACATTCAAAGTTTTCGCGTCACCGAAACCAATGGCGACTAGATGTTCGCGTGTTAGAGTACTCTATGGATCAATTAAGAGTACGCTCCATTTGCCTCACCTCAGAAAGTGATAAGATTGGAGCATTTTACGCACGCATGCGTAATGATAATGAAAACGTTCTGTATTGAAAAAAGTATTTCAGATTCATTTTGTATAAAAATGTATTTAATAAATGCATTTTTGATATAACTATAAAAATATTATATAACAATATAATATAATATTAATAAAATTTAACTAATAAAATTATAATATTAATAAAATAAAATAATAAAATAAAATAAATAAATAAAATAAAATAAATAAAATAAAAAAAATAATTAAATAAAATAAATGAAATTAGAAAAATTAAAAAATAAAATAAAATAATATTAATACAATAAAATATAATATAATATAAAAATATAATATAACTTTTATATAGAAAAGGCTGTAAATGCAATACAATAAATTAAAATGTCAAGGCTTTTTGAAAAAACGAGCAAATGTAGTTAACTAGGTGTACAACTTTGCTTCCGCCGTTTTTTTTCCGAATTCGAGGCTTTATTGTAAAAAACTGGTTATACATTTATGATTCAAAGTATTGTCCATCGCTGACCACTACTTTCTCCCATCTTTTGGGTAGCATACGAATCCCGCGTCGAAAAAACTGGTC
>NW_012130118.1:1398721-1408499 GCF_000143395.1 Atta cephalotes | reverse complement strand
TCACTTTATCTCTCGTGTCTCTTGTATTGCGGCCGTTTGTTTTTCAATGCTCGGCTCAAACGCATCAATTGCGTTCGATACCGATCGCCTGTGATTGTTTCAGTCGGTTTTAACAGTTCATAATACACTACGCCGAGCTGGTCCCACCAAATACAGAGCATGATCTTGGAGTCAAAATCACTGTTCTTGAAGCGTTGAAACCACTCACGACACGTTCTTTCACTAATAGCAGCCTCACAATAAGTATTTGAGAGCATTCGATGAGCCTCAGCCGCAGATTTCTTCATATTGAAGCAAAAAATTAAAATCTCCCGCAAATGACGAGAATTTGGCTCGTAAACTGACATTTTCAATCGAGAATAACTTTATGATGCAGACACAAATCGACTAATGTTTCTATGAGGTTATGTTGACAGATGCCCAAGTTTATTGTATGACGTCTATGATCTATTTATTTCGACCACCACTTACCACTAAAGCCATCTATAGGAAAACGGCGGAAAAGTTGTACACCTAATAATAAAATTCGTTTTTTATTACATTCGTATAACGCTATAAATTTCAAACGTTTCGACTTACAAAGTCTTCATCAGTGATAATAAAGAAAACATATTTATGTAATCTCATGTCAACGAACTAACATATAATACATAATAAAAATTATTGCTCTAGGCTAATCTTATTTAGTTATTCCTGCATTAAGATATTACGGATCGAAATAAGTGTCAAGTCAGAAGTTTGAAAGTCCATAATTGTAAAATTGTATTTAATTCGTTCTTCGATTGTTATCGAGAATTAGCTCAATAAATTTCATATAAAACGTCATTCCGAACGAGGATTTCTTCAATGATATATTCCTATTATATTCTGTATAATTAAATGTCAATTTCTGATTAAAAAATTATTATATTTAATTCAATATTGATGAGAATTTATTTTTCACTTATGTTAATTTATATAGAATAATCAATCCGTAATATCTTAACGCAGGAATAACTAAATAAAATAGAAAATTAGCCTAGAGCTCATTTTTATGTATCATATATTAATTGACATTGGATGAGGTTACATAAATACATTTTCTTTATTATCACTAATGAAGACTTTGTAAGTCGAAACGTTTGAAATTTATAGCATTGTACGAATGTAATAAAAGACGAATTTTATTTATTAACTATATTTGCTCGTTTTTTAAAAAAGCCTTGATACTTTAAATTTATAACTTTTATATTTATTAAAAACGCATTTATTTTGTATAAAAACGTTTTTCAAATAATCGAGATAACACAAAATATCCGAAACAAGGCACATGTTCGAATGGTCTCACGGATTAAGTTAGGTGACATGCTCACTTGTCCTAAATCCGTTCGTGTCATTGAACATTAGAGACATGAATATAATTGCTCCAACCGCCATCTTACCTGTGATCCAAGTGTTCTCTGAGTTAATTTGGAACATGCGACGCAAACAAACCTACTGTTGTGAACAGGACCGAGGTAAGGCCGAATTGTTCGGGTAAAGTTAATTACAAATGGCGCTCAAAATCATAATCAAAATCATAAACATAAAAATCCATTCCGTTTAGCGAATATCCTCCCAAGAGATCACGAATCAAGACCACTTTTGTTTCACGGAGTTTTCTTCTTTTTTACTTTGTAGACACGATGATGAATCCAAGGCATTGGAAGCATCCGAGCGACATTTCCGAACGCAGCCAATGTAAACCCAGAGAGTACTTGGATTAAGGACACAATTTAACTATATACAGTTGCGACACAAAACTTTTATAATGGTCTGCAATTTTTAGTGCGCATGCGTCCGTGATAAAATTAGGAAAATACTACAGTCTGCATTACATATACTATACCATTTTCCTAGTTTTTTGTATGCAATATTTTTCAAGAATAGCAGCCCAGGCTGTGTTCCAAAATTCACAGCGCTGAAAATCTATAGTCTATGTTACGTGTACTATACATTTTCAACAGTGAATTTTGGAACATAGGAATATGACGGATATATGAGGGGCGCACAATGAAGAAATAGGATCAAAGAATAAGAATTCCAACAAATCAGAAACGATGCAGTATAGAATATATATAGAATATATATAGTTTCTGACAGGTTAAAATTCTTATTCTGTTCCTGTTCCTATTCCTTCATTATGTGCAGCCTCTTACAGACAAGGAGATCCTAAAATTGTTTGTATTATCGATTAAGGTATTCATAGTCCGTTCTTATTTCACTGTTCTTAAGTAAAGTCTTAAGACGCTAATACAGTCCTCTGATTGGTTCGTCTTAAGTACAGTCTTCTTAAGACTGTACTTAAGATCTTGAATGTAAGATTTGATTAATACCGCCCTAAATAATTTTTGTATAATAATTACTTTTTCCTCTTTTACATATTGGAAAATCTTTTTCTAGGATTAAAGTATACGCATTGATATGTGTCTGTGAGGTAGTTTATGCAGAGAATGACAAAAAATTTTTTTTAAGATTTCAATTTCGAAATTTTTTGTCGTTCTCGGCATAAATGCATGCATGGCGTGTATGTAAACCTTGAGATACGCTGATAAAAAAAATATGGGCTTAATATTTTTTTATATTCTACAACATATCCAAAGCCCATCAAAATTAGTGAGGGACGGTTCTCTTGTTAGTTCAAAGAGTGCAATAATAAAAAATAGACCTATGATATGATTGATGACTACATTTATATGATTCGATTTACGTCGATGTTATAACATCGATGTTATGAATTGGCTAATCACAAGGTCAATGCGATATTACAAATGCTTTAAAGCGTTTTTTGACTGATCAATTTGTAAAATTCTTTCTTCTAATTGATCAATCATTTCAAAGCATTTATAATGAGACTTTGACTGCAATGGTCGCGCTCAGCAGACTCAAAACTGTTGCGGAACGGATCCGTGAAGCTCATTGCTATTGAATAATCTAAAAGGATATTTCAATAGCAGCGAGCATTTATGGATTCACTCCGCAACAGTTGAATCTGCCGAATGCAACCATTGTCATTTCATTCTTCGGAGGAATAGTTATGATTGGCCAATTTTATAATATCGATGTTATAACTTCAGCCACAGACTTGTATAAATAGACGGTCAATTTCGCCTCCCTGTTTGAAGATAGCGCTGGACAGCGCCATATTTGAGTTCTCTCACACATGTATAAATGGCTATGTTTAATAGAAAAAGCAATTTTGCAACTGTTATGTAAAATTCGTGAGTATGATTTGTTTTATACATTTAGGTTGACATTCATAATCGATTCTTATTTCAAAATCGTCTTAAGATATTAATGCGGCTCTCTGATTGGTTCGTGATTTCTTAAGACCGTACTTAAGATGATCTTGAATATAAAATTTGATTATGAATATCGATCTTAAGTCCAGTGAGAAACTAAGGGCAAGACCACCATATTAAAGAATTTTACAGCAGTTGTACTTATGCTTTTTCTGCTGAACGCAACCAATTACATGAATAAATTCACACTCACAGACAGGACGCATACATACGTATATGGAAACTAAAAGCAGCTCGGAATCAGATTCATCTCTTTCTACTTCACATTGATCCAGCAGTCTGTTTATATAAGTCTGTGAGCGTAAATAATCGAACCGTGTAAACGTAGTCAGTAAGTCTGAAGATAATGGAGAACTCTTTGCTTTATTAGTATATTTAGAACTTTAATGCCTCCGGCACACCAGCGCGATGTTCGTCGCGTGTGACTAACATCACGCTAGTGTGCCGGAAGCGTAAAGTCTGTGTTTACCGTGCTAAAACTCTGTCCGAGTTCTTGTAGGAATGTCTAGCCAATTAACGTAATTTTTACGGAAAAACGGCAAATTGATTAGCTACATAGATATTTCTTGACATTCGAGAATTCGGATCGAGTTTTAGCATCGTGGACACAGGACTTTATTAAGTAACTTATTAAATAGTATACAGGGTATCTGATAATCATTCTAACGGAGTTCGTAGAGCGGACTAAACTGAGACGGAAAGTCCTTTACTATTTTGCAATTTTTAACAAGATATTAATTGCTAAAAATTGCTGAAAATTGGTCTTCAATAATTCTTTACTCAAATACTATCAATTTTACAGAAAAATTGCATTGAAAATTGTTTATTTTCTTCTCATAGAATTTTATGAATTTTTTCTCAACTTTCTTGTATTGCATTTTCTCATTTTTATCAACATGAGAAAATTAACATTTCGATATCTTAAACATTGCAAAAATTTTTAGTTCCAGATGCGAATGTCACGAGCTGCACAATTATGCAAGATTATATTTTTTAACGTATTTACAAGAGACTAAAGTATTTATACTGAAAAGATTCTCATAAGGAGAATCTTATGTTTTTTACAAGAGCACACAAAAGAATATTAAGAATCACGAATTGGAAAATTAGAAAAATCTGTCAGAATTGAATTCAAGCGATAACGATATAAAAATAATAAGAGATTATTTTTATTGTTATTAAAGAGATAAGTTGTAAGGCTTATAATATAATCTTTTCTTTTTTATTATTATCCAAATTAACAAGTGACAAAAAACGAGAATGTATATCCTATTTTCCTTCGTTAAAACGTAAATTTTAACTCTCCGTATAATTTTTGTCTCCATATTTATGCATTTAGCGATAGCAAGAAATATACAACAACAATGTAAGCACCTGTCGTGATTTATTTTCATGCATATTAATTATAAATCATAATGCTTGATAGGGAAAGTGTATGACATTCAAGATATTGCTTGTAATGATTATCATACAATGGATAAACATTAACGAATGAATACGGAAGACTTTATTATCTTTATTTAGAGTTATTAAGGCTTGTCCAGTAATTGCTGTCCAATAATTATGTTCTCAAACAGCCTATAATTTAAATATTGCAATGAAGAGATTAAATGGCGTACATTAACAAAAAATAACGTGTAAATAAGATATAATCGTATAAAGTGATACATTTTTTAGTGGAACAGTATAATATTACGAAGAGTAACATTAAATTTTGCTAGTGATACGCTTTATTATTGTATACAAATAAGCAACAATTTACAGAGTTATCACTAATTTAAAGCACATTAATTTTATTAATTATATGTTTCTTGTGTTCTATAAAATAAAATTATTTTGATGATAGTGTTGTTCATAAAAAGTAAAGTTATAATTTGTACCATCGCAAGTTTTAACATGCTACATGAATTACACATACGTACATATGTATATATAGTTTTGGCCAAAATATTAGATATTTGAATATGTTGAGCTAGAACTTTATATTTTTGCATTAGAAAAAAGAAATTAAACAATATGAATTGATACCAATTAAAAAATTTATAGTATATATAAAGAAACAATACTATATGATATATATAGAAAATATATATCTTTGGTAATTTTTGCATAATACAAATCTTTGTTTATTCAAGATCTGTTGTCAGGTATTATCCTAATTATTCTTAATTCTTTCTTCACAATTGATATGAGGTCATTCATATTCTGTACGAGGGCTGTTTAATAAGTTCCCGTGTTTGATGACTGAGGGCGCCTCTGACTAAAAGTCTGTATACCATCGTGTAACGTCATTTTTTGAACGCAGTAAAAATTTCAGACAGCTGATTCATTTTTTTCAGACCGGTTAGTTTTTATAACAATTGAAAGTTGACGAGTTTGTGCTTGTTTGCAATCATGGAGAAAGAGCAATATCGGTCTGTGATTCGATTCCTGTTTTTGGACGGGAAGACGTATAAAGAAATCAAAGAGAAATTGCATGCCATATATAAGGACAACGCATCTTCGATAACTACCATAAGATATTGTACAACGAATTTAAGCGTGGTCGAACATCCATTTTTGATGAAGAGCGCCCAGATCGTCCGATTGAGGTGACTATGGAGGATATGATCAACAAAATCCATGATATCGTGTTAGCAGACCGCCGGGTGAAGATCAGAGAGATTGCTAACATTGTAAAGATCTCAACTGAACGCATACAAAATGTCCTACACGAAACATTGGGCATGAAAAAGCTATCGGCGAGATGGATGCTGCGTTTGCTCACAGTGGAACAAAAACAGAATCGTGACAACTTCAAAGCACTATTTGGACATGTTTAAGCACAATCCGAAAGAGTTTCTGCAGCGTTTCGTCACTGTTGACGAAACATGGATCCACCATTACACACCAGAAACGAAAGAACAGTTTAAATAGTGAACTAAATCCGGCGAATCTGCTCCAAAGAAGACAAAAACGGCCGGAAAGATCATGGCTGTTTTTTGATTGGGATTCGCGAGGCATCATTTTCACCGACTATTTGGAGAAGGGAAGGACAATCACGGGACAGTACTATGCTGATTTATTGGACCAATTCGACGCTGAATTGAAGAAAAAACGGCTTCATTTAGCGAAAAAAAAGTGCTCTTTCATCGTTAATAACGCGTCATTCGTCTGCAATCGCCATGGCAAAACTGGTCGAATTACGCTACGAATTGTTGTCTCATCCACTCTATTCTCCAGACTTGGCCCCCTGCGATTTCTATTTATTTCCAAATATGAAAAAATGGCTTGGCGGAAAGGGCTTTGCATCAAATGAGGAAGTCATCGCCGAAACAGAGGCCTATTTTAAGGAGTTCGACCAATCATATTTTTTAAACAGTATAAAAATATTGGAATATCCCTGGGCTAAATTTATCAAACTGAAAGGAGATTATGTAGAGAAATAAAAAAAAAATTTTTTTTTAAAGTGTTTCTTCTCTAACACGGGTATTTATCAAACAGCCCTCGTAGTTGCTGTAGAATTTCTTTAAAAACTTAATTCTTCTTTTTTTTAATTTTATTTTTTTAATTCTAAAATTTTCTGTTTAATATTCTCAAACATTGTTGACTTCTTTTCTAATACATTAATGGCTGTCCATAAGTCGTGATTTTTTTACACCTAAATAATATAAAAAAATGTTAATTAAACAATGATATTGTTATGTTCAAGCATTTAGAAGTTTAGTCAAGGAGACTATAAGGGAAAATGGAGAGGATATGGAAGCTGGACAGATATACGCGTGGAGGCGAACATCTATGAGTACGCACCTTTTCGGTCCCGGAATATGAGTCAACATCCCAAAGAGACGCTATGATATCTGTTCCGATGGAGAGTGCGAACGTCGGTCCTACTTTTTGGGTCAAGGAACTTAATCCTTTTGACCTGGGACTGGACCCATGCGATCTCAGGTATTTAGAGGGAAAGGGACGCGGATGGTGATTTAAATAATCAGAAATGGAAAATTTTCATTCATAATATAAAGATCTATATTTATGATAAAAAAAAATTTTAAGTTTATGGTAAATAATTGTACATATATTTATATAAATATAATAAAGAAAAAAATCTTATCATTATTGGTGTGATAATTTGTTTAATATAAATTTATTGTTATAATTGTTATAATTTGTTATTTGTTATAAATTGTTATAATTTGTTTAATATAAATTTAGCTATATGGAGGTGTGAGTGAGTAAGTATGTATGTGTACACGAGAACAGGAAATAGATTATTGGATACTGGAAGCGAGGAAAATGGTGCAGGAGCACATCGGGTTAAGGTGTTTGAGGACAGTGTAAGGGGTGGGGTTTCCAAAGATGTAGACTGTAACTATTCTGTTCCCTTCGTTCGAGGGGGACGAATACAATCTAAAAAGCCGATCCCAATCGATCGGCATGGGATTACCCTAAGGGGAGGTTTAGGAGAGGAGAAAGTCCTTGTTCAAGAGAAGGAGGGGAAGAGAATTGTTCCTTAAGAGGGGAAGGGGAATAATTCAGGATTTCTTGAATGGCGAGATCGACGGAGAAGAGGTGAGGTCTAATGGTTGTGAATGATTAGAAACTGGTGAATAAGATATTTCGATGAAGCTAGCATCGGTCGGTTGTGGCGGGACGACTGTGGCTGTGATTGTGCGGATCCGCTTACTCCTCCGCACGTAAGGGATTCGTCCCCGTTTTTTGGGTATACGAACATGCACTATAACCGAAGGATATATCTATATACAGGGTATCTGGAAATAATTGCCAAATATTTCATGGGCAGGTAGAGCGGACTAAAGTCGAAGCGGACTGAGTCGAAAAGTCCTTTATCATTTTGTAAGTTTCCCCTATAGTTAACGAGATATTAATCCTTAAAGATAATCGAATATTACTGTGAAGTGTAGACGCCTACCGATCGTTTGGCGCGCGGGCCGTGGGAAGCGGGGATAGCCTGGCAAGCGCGCCGTCCGAGCTATAGAGACTTGCGACGGTATACGCGGTGCGAGGCGCTTGCCAGCCAATCCCCAACTCTCAAGACCCGCGTCAAGTGATCAGTAGGTATATATACTTTGCAGTAGGCCGGGCGAGCGCGCGTATTCGACTATCTTTAAGGATAATATCTTATTAACTATTGGAGAAATTTACAAAATGACGGTAGAGGACTTTTCGACTCAGTTTAGTCCACTCTACCTGCCTATAAAATATTTGGCGATTATTATTTCCAGACATCCTGTATATATTGGGAAAAAATTCATGGCGTTTTTCCCGCTAGATGGCATTAAATGCTCAGCAGTCAGCAACTACTAATTGCATCGGCAACACTAGACGTGCATTTAAAAAGTGACATTTTAATCTTTGTTTTGAGTCAAAAAAGATTGAAATCGATGAAGTGGATCAAATTATTTTATTTTGAAAATGGAAATAAATAAGGAAAAAATTCGCTACATTTTGCAGTATCACTACATAAATATAAAGGCAAGAATGCTGCACAGGCTTGTGAAAAAATTTGCGCTATTTACGGTGAAGATACTCTATCAAAACTAGCAGCACGGAAATGGTTCGCTCGCTTTCGTGCTGGAAATTTCGATGTGAAAGATGAACCTCGCTCCGGTCGACCAATCACCGAAAAGTCCAATGAAATCATGATAAAAGTCGAGCGTGATAAGTATGTGAGCACTGTGGAGATTGCCAAGGAACTAGGCATCGATCACGAAACAGTTTTACATCATTTACATAAAGCTGGATACAAAAAGACGCTCGATGTTTGGATTCCTCACGAGTTGAGTGTTAGGAACATGATGGACTGAATTAACATTTGTGATACGCTACTGAAACGGAATGAAATTGAGCCATTTCTGAAGAGAATGATAACTGGTGATGAAAAATGGATCACCTACGACAATCCAACTAGAAAAAGATCGTGGATAAAGAAAGGAGAGAAGGCGCAAGCAATCGCAAAACCTGGATTGACGAGGAAGAAAGTGATGTTGTGTATGTGGTGGGACTGGAAGGGAATCGTTCACTATGAGCTATTATCCAATCAAACAATTAATTCTGAACTCTATTGTGAACAACTGCAGAGATTACAACAAGCAATTGAGAGGAAACGGCCAGAATTAATCAATAGGAGAGATGTCTTCCATCACGACAACGCTCGACCACATACATCTTTGATGACTCGACAAAAATTGCGAGAGCTTGGCTGGGAAGTTTTAATACATCCACCGTATAGTCCTGACATAGCACCCTCAGATTATCGTTTGTTTAGGTCTCTGCAGAACTCTCTTAATGGTGTAAAGCTAGCTTCAAAAGAGGTCTGTGAAAATCACTTGAAGCAGTTTTTCGATCAGAAAACCACAGAAGTTCTATCGCGATGGAATTATAGCTCTGCCCCAAAAAATGGCAAAATATTATAGAAAATAATGGAGTATATTTGGTTTAAATAAATTGATTTCAAT
>NW_012130118.1:1395502-1397556 GCF_000143395.1 Atta cephalotes | reverse complement strand
TCGCCACGAACTTTTTCCCATACCCAATATTTCTGTTAAGTGCGTAAAAAAATTATATATATATATATATATATTTTTTTTTATTGGGGGAAGATATATTAATATCTCTTCGGAAGGAATGGCAGGACTTACTATTAGCTGATCGATCCACGAGATCTCTAGTAGATGTAGGTTGAAACGTGCAGCCCCGCGGTCTACAAAAGAGCGCGGACTGTCCAGGAGGACAGTCGCAATGGCCAGTGATTTATTGGGTGGCCCCAATAATGATAGTTGTCCACAATTTTATGCACTAACAATACGCGAACTGGCGTGAAGTTTCCAGAATTCAGCGCGAGTTTTCACTAACTGATTTGGTGCTGAGCGACGCGAACTACGATAGGCTGATTTCGTACTCTGCGCTTCCATGGGACCTTTATTTATACCCCGAAAAACGGTGCCATAGTGCCTTTTGTCTAAGTGCAATAGTTAGTTACAATATCACGTGAGATTTACGATTTTTATAGTGTCCTATCGTTGTTAATCTAAAATGCCATTAGAAGGGTTTCGAGAAAAAATTATTTACGCTTTTCTTTAAAGAAGTAAGATTCAGACGGACGACGAATTCTGTCATCTTCATGGAAAATATGGTTAGGTAAACAGACGGTATCGTGCACAACTAGTTTTGCGTGCAAGGCAACCATTGTTAGCGAGTTCGATCTTAGATAACGCTACCGTGGGAAGTTATTCCATGCGTTTTATGATTCTTTAGACGCGACGTAGCGCCTGTTTTCTTAAGAAATTGTTGGTCAGTCTGGGACGACAAAGCTTGGTATTTTACTATTGCGTGACTTTGATGCATTTATAGTCTTTTGCAATCTTGTCATTTTGTCATTCTGCATTAAGGTTGTTGTTCCTTGCGGGTTGATTGGCGTTTACGAGTTTTCGCGGAGCTTGTCCGATACCTCTTTTCAGTTCTGTCAGACCATTATCAGAGAACTCCACTCGAATCTCATAGACGCCAACCATGGTCGCGACGTGAGCCGATTCTTTCAAAAGAAAAGAATCGTGGAAAAGAATCTGTAGAACGTAACAATATTAATTGAAAATGTTAAAGGGATGTTAGCGTGGAAAACAGTGAACAGTGTTAATTAAGTAAATTATTTTAATGGTTTATCAACATTACAAATGTCGAAATGAAATACAAAAATTTTCTGATGTATTATATCAGAGAATTTTGTATTTGATTTCGATAGTTTTGATGTCGGCAAACTATCAAAGTAATTTACTAACACTTTGCGCACTGTTTTCTGCATCGATTATTAATATTTCTTTAACGTTTTCGAGCAATTTGTTAGAATAGTAGGAGAGTCTATTTTTCATTTTAATATTAATAATATTAATATATTTTATTAAAAAACTTGTATACTTTTTGAATGATTTGCAATATAATCCTCTGTATCATCTAAAGATAATGCACATATTGTTTTATCTTGTTACTGTAAATAGTAAAGTAAAATACAATAAGTTAAATCTATATTAATCTATATTTATAAAAAGTAATATATTAAAATGCGTACTAAATAAATCTTATCTGCATACCCAATTTTCCTTATTTTTAATTTGATATACACTCATATTGTGTGATGAAACAATTATTTCACATTTATTTTCTTTAATATTTTGTTAAATAGAGCGCTTTTTCTAAAGAATTATTTATTTTATTGTGGACTTGGTTAGAGGGCGTGTGAGTGAGTGCATGTATGCGAGTGTGTCTTAGCAACTTTATAAGAGAATTTAACGAAATAGGGAGAAGCTTAATTGTGAGCTAATTAGCTTAGAAGCGGGAGGTAAGCGAGCAATTGAAGGAAAGGCTTTTGGTGTGTGTGTGTGTGTGTGTGTGTGTGTGTGTGTGTGTGTGTGAGTGTGTGTGTGTGTGTGTGTGCGTGTGTGTGTGTGTGTGTGTGTGTGTGTGTGTGTTAGTTAAGAAGTAGTCGAGCGACGATACTACGTACGAAGTAAGTAAAGGAAGTAAGGTTGGGGTTAGGACGAACGGTAAACTTAACGTACGAAAACGT
>NW_012130118.1:1381276-1395482 GCF_000143395.1 Atta cephalotes | reverse complement strand
GTAAACGTAAGTGTAGTGTGTGTGTGTGTGTGTGTGTGTGCGTGCGTGCGTGCGTGTCGTGTCGTGTACGTGTACGTGTCGTGTCGTGTCGTGTCGTGTCGTGTGTGTGTGTGTGTGTGTGTGTGTGTGTGTGTGTGTGTGTGTGTGTGTGTACAAAAAGAATAATAATTTCACAGTTATACTTATAACTTATTCTTTAATTTAATTTTTTTAATTATCCGTAATACTATACTCACTTGTTGAAATAATCAATGTTGAACAAGAAATTGCGAAGAAATATAATTTGTTTAAATTAAATTTTCATAAAGATAAAATCAAATTTAAATTTATATCTACATATGTATATGTTATGTCAAGATATCTGCAATCTCAATATATAATAATCATACAGTATTACATAATTTATTATATTGATTAAAGTAAAATATGATTACATATTATCAAATATATTGAAGAATACTATGGTACACACACAACAAACGGACATGTCATCCCTATAGACAGAATGACATTTCAAAGAACAATCGGAACCTTTATCGTCGCCTTAAAAAATAAACCCTCTCCGCGTGCACTCTATCAGTTCGGTGGACAATGGCGAATTCAAGTATCGGTGAGAAGCACTTTGCGATCGCGGAGACAGGGATAAGAATGGGTTTCACGAGCTTTCGTTCAGACGAACCTTATGAAAAGCTCAAAGAGAGTTCCTCTCTTTTTTCGTTTCTCGTTGAATACGTGGCCACGTGTCGGGCTTGCATGGCCTCAATACGTAAAACCGCGCAAAGGTGCTGTGCTACCAGGGAGGAATAAATTTAAATATCCCCGCGGTCCTCTTTGATATGTTAATGAGAACCATTGCGGGCAAGGGGCGATATTCTTTGATAGCAATTCTTTTCGTCGGCTCTTTTTCCTCTTATCTTCTCTTCCGGCTAGTCTTGTCCCTCATCGTCTATACATTATTTCTGACTCTCTGTAATCTAGTCTGCTCTTTCCTCCATCTCTCTCTTCTCTTTTCTTTCCATCTATTTCTATCATTTTTCTTTTATCTCCCCTTCGTATCCTCGTGTGTTTGCACGATTTATGTTTTCATAGAGAACGCTTCGCTCCACCTGCGTACAAGTATATGCAAATATTATCAGAGAAAAACTAACTAGTTTTTCGCGCCCTTGTCTTTTCTTCTTCTTTTTGCCTCTTCCAAAAAAAGAATATTCTGTCTTCTATTTCTGTTGCAGTTTTGTTTTTATTTCGTGTTGTCCTCTTTTATCATTACTTTTTCTGTCAGTTTTTTAAGAATCCAACTTATTCAGCATCAAAATATTAATAAATAATTAATTGACATTTTATAAATTATAAATTGTATTAATACACATATACTTCGCACGTATAGTTGATGATCTATATATAGTTATAATATAAAATAATTATTTTCAAAATATATTTCTGAACCAAAGATGATTCCAATTTTTGAATTACATTTAATCATACTCAATAATATTTACTTTTTTAGTACAGCTTATATGTATTTTACATAATATATATTAATGTATGTACAGAGACTCCCGAAGGAGTTTAAATATTTGAAGATCTTACTGCGTTGTAGAACACAACGGAAGTTCACGAAGCGCGTACACAAGGATGTTGGAAGAAAGATGACAACGAGATTCGGTCCTTCGGAATTTTTTATCTTTTAGTGGCCAGAAGTCCCAGAGCAATTGTTTCGCCTTCTTCTGCTAGTGTCTTGTTTCTTTTTTCTTCTTTGATGCTTTGTTTCTCTTTTTGCTCAAGCGTTATTCCTTGTGCGCTTGTGACATTTCACAAGAATGTCTATTCACGTCTAGAGTGTCTCAAACGTGTTCAGTGTATTTTCAGTCTTCTCGTACTCGAATAATTTGTAATTTTCTTGGCACAATATGCCGCCTATCATTTAATTATCTATTGGGCTTAGAAAATATTTAAAAACTTGAAAATAAAGTACTGACTTGCACAAAGAATAAAAATACATATCAAATTATTAAATTTATTTTGAAATTGAGTAAATTGACAGTGCATTTTTAAAATAATTTTTCTGAATTAGATATTGTATAATAGTATATAACATTAGTACCCATGTTAGAACAATATATTAGGTTATTTCCTTAAAATTTTGTGAACGCAAGAATAAAAGATTCACTTTTTTTCATATATATTGTACATATATTGGATGATATATCTTTCTCATGCATTTACTATATATGTAACAATTGATGCAAACAATGGTAATCAATTAGACAATATACTTTTGAGAAATTTATTTGTGTTAAAATATTCACTTATAAAAATTATTAGTTTCCTAATAATTAACTCAAAATTTAACATCAATAAAAAATGTTAAGTACCTTATGATCGATTTTATATTACGATATTAATTATTTATTTTATCTACAAATGCACTAATTACGTCAATCATAAAACGTCTTGCATTTTTCGAAGTCCATCTATTAACACACTAAATGCTCTGTTGGAGCTAATAAGCACTCATATCATATATCAGAAATATAATATATCAACCATCAGCGGATCTATGTTGAAAAATACAATCGCTTCATTATTAAAATACACACAGAGTAATGTAATCTATAGACATAAATGTTGCATAATCGTGTGTGTGTGTATGTGTGTGTGTGTGTGTGTGTGTGTGTGTGTGTGTGTGTGTGTGTGAGTGTGTGTGTGTGTGTGTGTGTGTGTGTGTGTGTGTGTGTGTGTGTGTGTGTGTGTTTTAGAAAGTATCGAGCGCGATACATCGAGATAAGGAAGAATGGGTTAGGGTGCGGAATAACGTCACGTAAAAATGGCAGAAAGAAGGAGAGATGACAAGTGATAGATAAGGTAGGAAAGAGCAAAGACAACAAGCGGTTATTGACAAAGGATAAATCAAAGGTAAGTTCGAAAAAAGTGACAGATGACATAACAGAGAAGAAAAGTATAATGGAAAGAGTAAAGATAAAAATAAAGAGATTAGGAAGAATTGTACAGAAGTGAGGAAAGAAATGAGAGACTTAGTGGAAAGGGAGGTAGTTAGAATAAGACGGGACATATAAGAAGATGTGAATAGAAAAATTAGAAAATTTGAAGAGAAATTAGAAGAGGTTATGAAGGAATTGAAAACAGAAAGAAAGATTTGTCAGAAAATAATAGGAAAATGGTAGAAAGTTTGGAGGACATAAGAAGCTTAAGCAAGACAAGCAGCGAGGGGAATGATTATGATAGCGAGAGAAGGAGTGTAAGTAATTTTGGAAGGAAAGAAGATAGCTCAAAGGCAGCAAAGGGGTTTAAGCTACAGAGAGGTAAATGTTTTAAAGAAAGGGGTTTCAGATAATGAAAAAGAGGAGAGGAAAAAAATATAATTATAAAAGGAACAGATGTACAGGGGAGGATAGAAATAGATGAGAAAGAAAGAAGAAAATGAATCAAAAAGTTTATAAAAAAAAAAATTAGGGATAGAATGTAACATAGCCTTCTCGAGGATAAATGGAACAATGGATAGTGGTTAGAGTAGAAAGTGAGGAGGAAAGGAATAAAATAATGAAGAATAAGCATAAACTAAAAGAAGGTAGAATTTTTATTGAAAATGATTTGAGGTGAGAGGAAAGGAAAATTTAGGAGAGGATTAACAAATGGATTAAGGAGAACAAAAAAATATAAAGATTGGATTAAATAAAGTAAGAATAAGTAGAATATGGAAGACATGGAATGTAATATGTAATGTATTGAGAGAGAGGATGAAGAAAAGAAGGAGAATAAGATAGATAAGGAAGATAAGGAAACAGAGGCAAGTAAAGGGATAAGAGGAGAAGCAAGGGAGATAAGAATAGGGAATTAAAATCAAAAGCAAAATTTTGCATGAGTCAAGAAGGAATAGTAATTTAAGAAGAGATAAGATAGTTAGAAAAGGAAAGACACAGAAGTTGGGGAAAATAAGACAATGGGATTAAGCAAAAGGGAGTAAACAGAAAAAAACAAAGAAAAATATTATTTTGGAATATAGGAGGAGAGGATTTGGATTTTTGGAGCTATGTCAAAAGGTATGATTTCGTGAGTTTAAGCGAAGTATGGTTAAACGAAAAAGATTGGTATACAGTGAAGATTACCTAAGTCACATGTATGGGATTGTAGTTATGCTAGGAAGGAAAGAAAGAGAGGCAGGGCAAACGGTGGTTTTATAATTGGAAAGAGAAAAGGATGAGGGAATAAGAAAGACAGGTTAATTAGCAAAGAGTGGGGAGGAGTAATCGTATCAGAGTTAAAGATGGAGAAAAGATAGATATAGTCTCAGTATACGGAGAACAATGAGGTAAAAATTTGGATATAAAAATGAAAAAATTAAGGAGAAATGTACAGAAGGAAAGAATGTAATTATAGGATTGATTTTAATATTGAATTGATTTTAATATTGAATTGGGGAATTAGGAAGAGAGGATTTAGAAGATGATGGAAAAGCTAAACACAGCAAAGATAAGATAATAGAAAATGGAGGTAGAGGTTTTGTAGATGGTAACGAAGTATGACACATTTTGAATGGAAGATCAAGAGGCGACTAGGAGGGGGAATACACGTATGTAGGAGCAAGAGACAGCTCGGTAATAGATTATGCGATAGTTAATGATAATATTTGCGATAGAATTGTAAAATTTAGGATCAACGCGAGAGTGGTATCGAATTACATATCTCACTGAGTTTGGCATTAAAGGAAGGAACTGTTATGGGATTGAAAGTAAATGATACGGAAAGGGATCGGGACGAAGAGTCATCAATGAAGAAGAAATTATCGTGTGGAATAAGAGAAAGCTACAATAAAAACACGGAGATAAACGACGAGGAAGATATGGATAAAGAGAAATAATGAGAAAAAGATAGAAGCTATGTGGGAGGAATTAAAACAGATGTTCAACAATGTTGTGAAGAAGAAAGTCAAAAAGAAGAAAAGATGCATAGGATACAAGGACTAGTGGGATATTAACTATTCCAGGAAAAAGAAAGAAGTAAAAAGGAAAAATGGAAAAGAGACGGAAAAAAAATATTTGGAGAAGAAGAAAGAGTTCAGAGAATTATTGGAGAAAAAACAAAAAGAAAAAAGGGAAGAAGAGGAGCAGGAATTGAAAAAGTTGAAGAGGGAAGCAGACGTATGGAAGTACATTAATAGGAAGAGAAATAAGAAGATTTGGAAAGAGAATAATATAAAAGACGAAGAATGGAGGAAATATTTTAAGGAGCTATTGGACGGCATTGAAGTGGATGAAAATAAAGTACAGCAGAGCATCGATCAACTCTCTAAGCTAGAAGAAGAAAAAGAAGATATAAATAAAGAAGGAAGTGAAGAAAAAGGAGGACTGAAGACTGAAGAGACAAATAAGGCGTTATGCAAAATGAAGAAGAAAAAGGCGACAGGAATAGATGATGTGCCTATGGAAGCTTATATGCAGGTGAGGATTTACGGAAGAAGCTAATGAAACTACTACAAAAAAGTGTGGAGTTCAGTCAAGATACCACAAGACTGGAAGGAAAATATAATTGTTCCTCTATACAAAAGAGAAGACGAGGAGAAGGTAACAAATTACAGTAATATTTCATTACAGTGTACGGCGTATAAAATATATACAGAAGTAATAAGATATAGACTAGAAAAGAAGATAGAAACCAAAGATATGATTCTGGAAAATTAAGCTGGATTTAGAAGAGGAAGGTCAACAACGAATAATATTTTCGTACCGTCGCATTTGATGCAGAGGGAAAGAAAGAAGGAAGAAGGAAGGAAAAATATATATATATGATGTTTGCGGATTTCAAGGCTGCTTTTGATAAGATGGATAGGGACAGACTCTGGGAGACTTTTAGAGGCAAGGATGTAAGTGAATATTTGGTAAGGAAAATAGAAAAGATGTATGAAAAAACGGAGGTGATAAAGACGAAGCAAGGATATAAAACAATGAAAGGAGTAAGGCAGGCACTGTGATGATTTGTTGTTCAATTTATATATTGCGGACATAGATAATAAATTACAGAAAAGAGGAATAGAAGGAGTTAGGTTAGATAAGAATAGGATATGACCGTTAGCATATGCGGATGACTTAGTTTTAGTAGCTTATAATAGGAAGGCGTTACAGGATATGATGAACATGCTAAAAAAATTTTGAGAGGAGGAAACTGGAGTTGAGCACAGAAAAGACGAAATGGTGTCTGGAGGGAAAGAGAGAAAAAGGAAAGAGAAATAGGGGAGTAAGGAACAGAGGAGATGCAGAAATTCAAATATTTGGATTTTAATTTAGATAGAAAAGGGGATTATAAAAGACATAGTAAAGAAATAAGTAAAAAAGGAAAAATGGAGCAAGAAAAATATGAGGCTTAGGGGAAAAGCAGAAATGACTTTAGTAGAAGATGGATGCTATTCAAATATTTGGTACAAAGTATGGCATATGGAATGGAATTATGGAGCTGGGAAGAAAAAGGCGAACTAGAAAAGAAAATGTTAGATTATGTTAAGATTTTCAAACTAGATTTCTGCCAAGGTATGTAATTATGAAGGAGCTGGTAATGGATAAACTCAAAGTAGGAGGGTTTAAGAGCAAGAAAATACGAGGAAAAGATTAAATCTGGAAATACAGGTAATTCGATCAAGGAGTACTGGTAGGAAAAACAAAGCTATGATTGGAACGATAGATATAGAGAGAGAAGGTTATTATAATAGGAAAGATGGGGAATTGAATCTAGGGAAGTAGGATATGGGAATGAAAGTTTTGAAAAAGGTTTAATAAATAGGGAAAGAGATTTACAGAGGCAATGAGAAAAGGAAAGAATAGATCAAGGTATAATAAAAGATACAAAGAGTATGTAAGTATGGAGAATAGGATACCAAATTACTTGAAGGTGGAAAATATGAAATGGAAGAAAGGAGATAAATGTATTTAAATTAAGATGCGATGTAATTTAGAAGAAAAGAATAAATACTGGCTAGGAATAGAAGAGGATGTCTTTTCTGTGGTACAAGCGAGGATAACTTCGAGCATTATGTTAAAAAATGTGAGGAGACAAGAGTTTTGAAAAGATAGGGAAGGATAAGGACGAGATTGTAAGAAATTTATGAGGAGAAGATTTGAGTGAACTTAAAAGAAAAACACTAATAAAATTATGGAAGGATAGAGAAAAGGAAATAATAAAAAGTAAAGAAAAGAAAGGAGAAAAGAAGGAAAGGAATAAATAAAGACTATTATAAAGATAAAGATAATGTAAAGACAAGGAATGAATATTTTGTAAGACAACAAGGCTGTATAGTATAAGATAAGATTATAATGTGGTATATTATAATTTGTTATAGTATATCAGTGATAGGTAATTTATTATCTATTTATATAAGTTCAGGAAACGAATTGAAATGAATCCAATAGAAAATAAAAAGGATAGGATGTAATTGGAACGTGCTGTGATATAGAGATTATGTATAGGTAAGAGAGAATGTATAGTTTAGGTTTGTTTGTAGTTGTAAGATAAAGGCGAGAGAGGAGTGTAAGTATGAATGAATTAAGTATTTCTGTAAACCAAGTCCCCTTCTTGGCTTGTATATGCTGAAATGTAAATAAATTCCATTCTTCTATTCTATTTTATTGTCTTGTTATGAATGTGTTTTATTTATTGAAACTTATTAATTAAAAAGAAATAATAAATTTATTAATTCATATTTTTAAAATAATTAACAAAATGATGATAATTAAATAAAATTTGTAACATCTCATTTTTATTATTTTCAATTGGATGTATATTTACTATTTACTATTTAATGGTATACGTAATACTATTTACTATTTAATAGTATACGTAATTGCATCTTCTGCTTATTTTGTTGAATGTATTTTATGTGATTATTGTATCATTCCAAGCAGCAAGTGAAAATACTTTATCTTCTTTTTCTTCAATATTAGCAAATAAAGCAAATGAATTCGAAGTTTTATTATAACTTGGAGTCATATTTGTAAATTCACTTTCCGAAATATCTTTTAAAAGGTATTCCAAATAACTATATCTTTTGATTATCCGCCACCTGTTCTCATCATGTAAATCTCGTGTTTTGCAATCTTTTTTAAGGTATTAGCCTTCCAATCTGTATGTCTGCAAAAAATATGATGATAGCAATAACTAATAATTTTACATAATTATACTGTTTAAAGATCAACTCAAAAGTAGAGATATACAAACTGTTCGAATTTGTATTCGAATAATTTGCACATCTCTACTTTTGAGGTGCAATGATTTGGCAATGTAAATCTGAGATGCGAGCTAGCAGAGTTGGCGAGCGTGATCTTCGAGCAATCCGAGTGCCAAGAATTAATTCCGAACACTACAGAGTTGTGAACTATTTTTTAGATCATAAAATGAAATTGTTCATTTTTATGAATAAAAAAATACTCTATTAATTGAAAATTTCTTTCGCTTTACTAGAAACTGTATGATAATAGTCTTATATACTAAAAATAGATCATTACACATGAATATAGCACACATGAATATAGCAGACTCATATGCAAAGTATGTTTTCTTAAAAGAAAATACTACATTGCAAAATAAATTTCTTCAATTTATCCATTAATTTATATTCGTTAGAGTCTTTAATATTATTATAAAAAGAAAAAGAATTAAAAACTTACTTTCCTCATTAAATATTATATATAATATACATCAATTTCTATTTGATGAGCATTATCATAAATATACAAGTTATGAATTTAATTTAGATGCGAAAATCTGCATTAGTAGCAAAGAGCGAATTCTGCGAATCTTTGAATCCGGAATGGATCGAGCAGCTCGATTGATTCTAGAAATGTTAATATGCAGATGACATGTAGCAGAAAGATATGAGTTGTCAAACAATTTCTGATAAAAAAGCAAATGGATGCCTCCGATTTATAATGCCGAACGCACCTATTGCAGATTTACACATCATTTTATAAAATCTAAATTATAAAATTTTTTAGTTTTTCGAAGGACTTAGTTAGGTGGTGTGAATGAGAGTGCAAGCTTTGTTTGAGAGTGTGTGAGAAAGAATAGCGAATAATAGTCGATACTGCGAATAATCAGATTAGGGCGAGTGATTCCACGAGAGCGGGCAATAAAGAAGCCGAGAGAGTAGAAATAGCGGTAGGCGATAGATAATCTGATAATAGGAGGCAGGCGAGAGAGCATGGCGAAAGAGGTTATGGCGAGAAGCCGGCACGGCCAGTGGAGGATAGGTACAGGAGTCAAGGCGAAACAAGAAGCGGGACAAAAAAAGCTAACCGAAGAGAAAAAAGTAGCATTCGTGAATAACAAGAAAAAAGGTGAGGCGAATAGGTTGAAAGAAAAATTGCGAGAAATTGCGGAGAGGAGGATAGAAGATATGAAAAAGAAAATACGGGACTGATTAGAAAGAGAAATTAGAGAGATAAAAAGGGAAGTATATAGTTGCATGGAAAGAGAAATCAAAAGTCTGAAGGAGAAATGGATGAAGGACAAATGGAAGAGGCAGAAGTTAGAGTAAGGAGATTGACAGAGAAAGACAGAGAGTTGGATCAAATTTAAGCAGGTAGAAAGAGAGATTAGAAAAGAACAGGGAGGGAAGAGAGGAAAGTATAGCACGTATAGGGGCAGGGTCAGTTATTAGTGAGGGAGTTATAGAGAGATCAATATACTGAAAAGATGAGTAATAAATAGCGAAAGAGAGGAAAGGAGACTGAACTTTCTTGTCATAAAAGAGATAAATATAGAGGAAGAATCAAAAGGAAAAAGAGAAGAAGAGAGATATGGGTAAAAGAAAAGTTAGAGATTGAATGTAATATAGTTGCGGTTAGAGAGAGTGGTAGCGTATATGTAATTAAGGTAGAGAGAGAAGAGAAATAAAAGGAAATCAGCACAAAATAAGCACAAGTTAAAAGGAGGGAGAATATTTATAGAAAATGACTTAAGTTAGGAGGAAAGCAAAATCGAAAAAAAAATGAATGGGCAAAGAGGCAAGCGAAAGGAGGTAGAATTAGGAAAAATAAAAATGGAAGGAGCGTGGAAGGGATAGGTAGACATAGAAAAAGAAGAGATGGAGAGAAATAAAGAAAATGTAGGAGAGAACGAGGGAAATAATAATGCTAGGGATGGAGCGGAGAAGAATTTCGACTGAGCCAAGAAGGAGAGATGGAATAGGAAGGGAGAAAAACGAGAATAAAAGAGGAAAGAAGGAGTAAGAGAGTAGGTGTCAGCAAAAGAAAAAGGAAAAGAAAATATATAAGGAAAAAAGAAAGAAGGAATGGGAAAATAAAGGAAAATAGATATAGGAATAAGAAGGAAAGGGAGAGGGTATGTATTGTTCTGCAATTGTGCAGGGATATGGAATAAAGATATAGATTTTTTAAGGTATGTGGAAAGTTTTGACTTTATTAGCCTATGTGAAACATAAGGTAAAGGAAAAGGATTGGGAGAAGTTAAAGGGCAGATTGCTAAGAATACATATATGCCATTTTTCAAGGAGGGAAGGGAGGAGAGATAAGGCTAATGACGGTTTTATAATAGAGAAAAGAAATGATTGGAAGCTTCAAAGCAATACAAGAGAAAGGAGAAATACGGATTTAGTAATAAATAAGGAAAGAGTAAGGGTTATCTCGATTTATAGAGAACAAGGGAGAAAAAATTTGGAAAAAAAGATGGAAGGATATATAAGGGAAGAAGAAGAAAGAAATTTAATCATGGAAGGAAATCTAAATAAGAATAGAGGAACTAGGAGGAATGGAAATAAAGGGAGAAGATGTAACAACGGGTAGAGAGATGTAGCAAAGATAAAACTATAGGAATTGTAGGAATGGGTAAGAAATAAAGACTTATACATTGTAAATGGAAACACACCGGGGGACTAGGAAGGCGAATATACGTATATAGGAACGAGAGATAGTTCGATAGATTACAGATTACGTAATGGTTAATAGAGATGTAAAGGATAGGATTATAGATTTTAAAGTGGATGTAAGAGTGGACTCGGATCAACTTGCCTTTGTACCTGAAGATCAGAGAGCAGGAAGAAGAAGAAGAGAATTCAACCACAGAAGCAGAACAAGTGGAAAGAAGAAATAATAGCTGAGATGGAGATTTGAAGACAATTAAAAGATACCAGAACGCAGAGGAAGAGGAGCGAAAAGAAGAAGAGACACAGAAAGGGAAAAGAATCGAAAAAAATTGGGAGAAAATTAAATAAATAGTATATAATGCATTGGTAAAAAGAGGGTAAAAAGGAAGAATAAGGAGTTAGGACACAAGAACTGGTGAGACAGAAGTTGTACCAAAAGAAGAAAATAAAAAAGACATACTGGAGATGGAGGAAAAGAAAAATAGAAAGGGAAGATTATTTGCAAGAAAAAAGGAGATTTAAGGAATTGTTGAAGAAGAAACAAAAAGAAAAAAGAGAAGAAGAGGAAGAGGAATTAAGGAATTAGAAAAGAGAGATGGATATATGGAAATATAATAATAAAAAGAGGAGCAGAAAGAGGCAGATTGAAAATAGCATAAATAAAGAACAATGGAGAAATCATTTTAAAGAACTACTAGGGTAGCGAGGAGGCTGATGAAGAGGAAAGGAAAGTGGAAGATGAAAGCATAGAATTGGAAGAAGAAAAAGAAGAAGAATTGAAGAAAGAGGAGATAAAGAAAGGAGATAAAAAAGGCACTAAGAAAAACGAAACTTAGGAAAGCTGCTGGCATCGATGGGATACCGATGGAAGTGTTGAAATATGCAGGGAAAAGGCTATGGTCGAAGCTATTTTTAATAAAAATGGAGAAAAGGCAAGATTCCGGAATATTGGAAGAAAAGCATAGTAATTCCTATATATAAGAGGGGTGACTAAAAAAAGGCAATAAATTAGAGGGATATCATTGCTGTGCACAGCGTACAAATTGTATGCAGAAGTATTGAAAAATAGACTAGAGAAAGCGGCAGAGGAGGAAAGAATGATCCCAGAAACTCAAGCAGGTTTCAGAAGAGGAAGGTTGACGATCGATAATATTTTCGTGATAATGCACATCATATAGAGGGAAGGAAGCAAAAAAGGAGAAGATGGGAAAGTTTTCATAATGTTTGTGGATCTAAAGGCTGCCTTTGACAAGGTAAACAGAGGCAAATTATGGGACTGCTTGAGGGAGAAAGGAATAATAAAAGAGAACTTGGTTAGAAGAATTGAGAAGATCTATGAGGGAACAGAGGTAACGGTTAGAACAAAGCTAGGAAATACTGAAAGTTTTGTAACGAAGAGAGAGGCAAAGACGTGTGATGAGTCTACTCCTTTTCAATTTGTACATCGCGGACTTAGACGAAAAATTTAGAGGCAGAGCTATTGGAGGAATAGGTATAGCTAAACAAAGCATTTGAAATCTTACATATGCAGATGATATAGTTCTATTAGTAAAAAATAGGGAAGCTCTGCAGGATATGATAGAAAGTTTTAGGAGATTTTTAAAGGAAAAGAAATTAGAGATTATATACAGAAAAAATTAAAGTATTGTATAATATGGTATGAGAGAGGAAGAGAGAAAATGGAAATATGAAAATGGGATAAAAAGGAGATAAAAGAGGTGCAGAAATTTAAGTATCTAAGCTTTATTTTGAATAGATAGGGCAATTGTAAAGATCACATCAAGGAATTAAGTAGAAAGGATAAGCTGGTGGCAAGAAAGGTATGGAAAGGCAAAAGGATGTGCAGGAATGATTTCAGAAGGAGATCTTATTTAAATATTTGATACAAAGTGTTATGGCTTATGGAGTAGAAATATGGGGATGGAGAAAGAGAAATTGGAAAAGATTATGATGGATTATGTAAGATGGATGGAATTTAATTTGGATTTCTGCATCCCAAGGTATTTAATTATGAAGGTGCTTCTTTGGATGAACTTAAAGTATTGTAGAATGGGGAATAAAAACAAGAAGATTTGAGCACAAAATAAAATCAGGAAGAGTAGGAAATTTTGTCAAGTTGGGAAGAAAAGAAGAATGGAGGATGTAAAAAGGGGGATAGGAAAGGATGAGGTTATTAATAGAAACGAATGGGGATAGAAACAAAGGAAGTGATATAGGAGAAAAATTTTGAGCCATTAAATATTTTGACCAATTAAATAAATAGAGAAAGAGAGGTGCAAAGACAATAAAATGGTAAAGCACGGTAAAATCCAAAAGGCAAGATACAACGAGAGATATAAGGAAATAGAGACAAATGGCAGAATCCCAAAGTATTTGAGGAAAGAAAACTTAGGGAAAGGGAAAAGAGGAGAAGAGTCTTGTTCAAATTAAGGTGTGAGAACTTAGAGAAAGGTAATAAATATTGGGTAGAAGAGCACAGGAAAAAGCATATATATTCTGCGGCAAGGGAAAAGATAATTTAAAGCACTATGTAGAAGAATGTTCGGAAATAAAAGAAAGATTTACTAAATTAGGCAAAGATAAGAAAGAGATCTTAAGGAAACTGTGTGATGAGGAGTTAGATGAAGTGAAAGGGAAATAATAAGAAAATTATGGAAAGAGAGGGAGGTAGTGAAAAGAATAGAGTCAAAAGAAGACAGGAAGGAAATGTAGAGATAGAGGGAAGATATAGAGAGAAAAGAAAAGTAAGATGAACTAAGTAAGAAATAAATATATGATAATAATAATAGACGGTTATAGCTGTGATATAGAGATAACGTATCTAGGTATTGAACGAGAGTATATTACATTAGAAGTAGATATAAGAGAAAAGCGGATAAAGCGAAAAGAAATAAAATGAAATAATGTAGGTAAAAAAGCGAAGTCAGAAAAAAAAGAAGTTTAATCAGAAAAGAAGGAAAGTAAAGGGATAAGGAAAAAAATTTTTTTCATTTTTATAATAATATATGTGCGATAGCTTGTAGACGAGATATGGATGTATGAATGAGTTAAGAATTTTTTTGTAAACCGAGTCCTCTTCTTGGCTGTAAATACGCTGAAGTGTAATAAATTCTATTCTATTCTAATTTTTCGAATTTTTTTGCATTCTATTCCTATATTCTATATTTTATTTATAATTTTTTATTTAAGTCAAAGCTGGCATTAGAAATGTGCGAACTATTCTATATGAATCGAATTATTCATATTTGAATATTATTTGAATAACTATTATTTGAATAGTTTGCATCTCTACTCAAAAGTCTAAAAAATTCATATACATTG
>NW_012130118.1:1372414-1377012 GCF_000143395.1 Atta cephalotes | reverse complement strand
TATATATATATATATATATATATATATATATATATGTATACGCATCCACCTGCACCGCTGCGATTTCTGCTCTCTATACGCATAGAATAGTTTCGGAATTCGGCTACAATATCTGTCAGGATCTGTCTCGTCTGTTAGGTGCTTTAAGCATATTAGAGATGAGAGAGCTTTTTATCCGCGGCGCATGTCAACTCGACTAACGCGCGGGAAGAAGTAAACTAATAAATCTATCACGTGACATTGTTTTAGGCTTGTTTCATTTTCTAGCTCTAACTAAATAATCGTTCATTAAACATATTTAGTAAACGTGTACTTTTTTTCTTGAGTAATTATTTATTACTGTAAATATTTACTTACACTTGTATGTACTGTTCAAAGAAATATGTATTTATCTAGTAAATATTTTTTCGGAATACTTTCTCTTTTTTTTTTCTAATTTTTAGAATTAGAAAAAGATGAAGAATTAGTTGGAATTATAAGTTAGAACTAGAAAAAAATAGAGAGTACACACTCTGAAAAAATATTTACTAAATAAATTTTAAAAAACGTATTTCTTGGAATAATATATTAAATAATAGACATTTACAATAAATAAATATTCATTCAATTTAAAAAATTACAGTTAAATCAAATTAATGGTTTTTGTATCAAATAAATACATGTTTACTACTAAATATGTTTAATAAATGTTTATTTAGAGTTATTCAAACGAATGTTTATTAGGATTTAGTTTTTTTTTCAATGTAAGTGAAACTGAGATTATAAAATTAATTTATATTGGTAGAAACGGACATTAAAGAGCTTGGCGATAAGATACATTAATGAGAGTGAGAGTGAGAGTGAGTGAGTGAGTGAGTGAGTGAGTGAGTGAGTGAGTGAGTGAGTGAGTGAGTGAGTGAGTGAGTGAGTGAGTGAATGAGAGAGAGAGAGAGAGAGGAGGGGAGATCCAAATATTGGATGGGAGCATTTATGTCCATATTCATAGTCAGACCTTATATTTAAGGCTTCCTTAAATTTATCTCTAGATGCTCTAACGAATTATTTCATTGGCTGCTAAGCATCTAAAGATAAATTTAAGGAAGCCTTAAATACAAAGTCTGACTATGAATACGGGCAGACACCTTAGAATGCATGTGTACATTATAAGCAAGCTTTGCGATTCTCTTGTTATTCAATAGTATTTATTTTATTAGTATGTATTTCAATAGTATAATTTCGTCATCTAGTTTATCCAAGTAATGCTGAATTAAACGCCGTTCATTCGAATCGTGTGATAACGTTCATCTCCTGGATTGATTTTACCTGAATTCCAGATTTACGTGTATTTGTCAGCGTATTAACATACGTGTACGGAATATGCAAGAGTCATACGCGCATCGCAGGTGTAGCGGGCAATAGTCAACGGTTACATAAAAGCGTGACAAAACTCCTTATGGATGATGATATGAATACGACATTGCATACACTCGCTCGCGTCTACAGGATATGTCGCAAAGTGCGTAGAGATCAATAGAAAGAATTTTTCATACAGCATAAAATATTTCATAAGTATTTCCAAATATTTCATTGCAGAATTTGAAATATTTTAAAAATTCTTCATGTTCAGGAAATCAGAGTTTTTGAAATATTCTTTTTTTACAATAATTGTACAATATTTCTAAAATATTTTTGTATGTAATGTTTTAAAAATATTTTACAAATGTTTATCAAATATGTCTAAAATATTTTATTAAAATACTTGAAAGAATTGTTCATCTAAATTATAAATATTTATATTCGTGTTTTATATTCAATCTTGATGAATTTGAAATCGAGTCTTCTCGGAGGCTGTGTTTCAAGAATAAAGTTAAAAAATTATTCAAGATTGACAATACAGTTATTCCACGAAATGTGTTACGATTTTCTATGTGTTATCAATGCTGAGTAAAGCTACATAGCATGAAATATTTATATAAATCATTTTTTGAAATATTTCAATAAAATATTGCATTAAAATTATTTCACAACGATATTTTAAAAATATTGTTATGAAATATAAATATAAATATATATTATAAAAAGAATATTTCAAACATTGCGATTTTCTGTATACATATTCATATTGTAGAAAGATTTCGTGAAAAATTTTTGAAATATTTTACATATTGCAATGAAATATGTTGGAAAATATTTTTAAAATATTTTATACTGTATAGAGTATTACACGTATGATAAATTTATTAAGCCTGTTGATTGGCTATAGCAGAAAAAAATCTGAGAACCTCTCTGGTCCATTTCTACCAATTTATAGTTAATTTTCATCTTTTTCTAATTCTGAAAATTAAAAAAAGATAAAAAGTAAATTAAACCGATTAAAGTTAATTTACATTGATAGAAATGATAGAAAATGTCTTGCAGTCAATTAACAAGCTTGAAAGATTTATCGTGTGACAAACGTATAATATTTATTATGGGTTTTCTACAAATAAGCCATTATCTATGCTTGAATATAAGTCGAAATAAGAAATATAAGAAATTGAACAATCACAGTCAAATGTAGATAAGAATAGTAATCAACTATAGAGTGGTCAATTTCTTACGGGTTAAGATTTAAAAACTTAGGGTAATGGCTAGAAAGCCAATTATAACCGAAGAATGCGAAAACGATATAATCTTACATTACAATCCTACATTACCCTCGCATTTGACGACGCGTCGGAGGAAGTTTATTACATATATATATCTATACATCTCTCTCATTTTAATATTATGAGACTTATCGCACTTGACCGCTTACACTTGGTGCTTTGTAATTCGCAACGATATCCGTTTCCCAGCCTGACAATTTTTACGTGAATTTCGCTCTGACAGCCTCCTTGAAATTAATAAATGATGCAATACGAATTTCCAAATCATCTTCTCATGCAGTCACGTTATCTTTGCAAGTAGAGCAGCCGCGTTTTTCTGACAAATGATTGCGCATTGGCTTTCTAGAACATTTTTTTTTTAATTTAATTTCAACACTCCGCTTGGCACAGTTTGTGTGATTTGAGTTTGCAATGCCTTATTGAGGATTGTTCACTGGTATGTATAGTACGGATCCGTTGACGTATAAGAATATTTTATTCTCAATTGTCTGTTGTAAAGCTTTTTCTCGCACAGTATAACACGCGTGCACGCAAAAATCACACAGCTCGCTTATAAATTGAATGAACTTTACGTCTCGCGTCACCATCGACCGGTGCCGGTGTTCTTTTTTTTCCTTCCGAACTCTTGCGAACTTGGAGCGACTCGACAAAGAGAAAAGATTGCCTATATGGTATATGTTCTTGCCTACTTTTGACGGTGGGTAAAGAAAAAAAAGATCGAGAAAACAGAACGAAATTTCGAGCAATAAACTTTGCCACAGTGTTACTCAATGTGAACGGGGTCTGTTTGTTTTATGGATTGTTTAGGGCTGAACCAACAGGGGGGCCAAAGATATCATCGCGACGCAAGCGGAGAGCTGGCAGAGCCTCCGAGTAAGTAAAAAAAGTCAAAACAAAAAAGATAAAACGAAATATGCGATTTCGCATATTCCGACTGCCCCCATCCCTTTCCGCGAGTTTGTAATTAAAAAACAGCCTCTACGAACGTTTGTGTCCCATTTTCCATTTTTGATACTCGATTGCGCGCGCGCATACACACATGCACACACACAGGCGCGCGCGCGCATGAAACACGCACACATACACATTATGTAACTTGACATCTTTTCGTGCAATTTCAATTTATTGATGGCCTTGATAAAAAAAATCTCTCGCTTTCTCCACGACTTCACCTACCTGGGGTCATATTTTCGAAAAATATCACATACGAAAATACTATATTATAGTATATGTCATGTATATTATATAATAAATTTTTGTATACGATATTTTTGAAAGTAAGACCTTTGTGTCTTAGCGGTTGTATTATCTGTACGTGCGAATATGAAAATTAAACATTTCCTCGTAATATACGCTAAACCATGCTAAACGTAACACTTGTCACTTGTGTTCTCTATTATCCTTTTTCATTTTCTTTCTTTGTTTCTCCTTATTTTTCTCTTTCTCTCTCTTCATGTGTATGTGTGAGTATGTGTGTGTGTGTGAATGTATATAATACAGTCGTGTGTAATGAAATGTACCGCTTCTTTATGTTGTGTTCTTTATCGTGCGAGTTACGTTCGTTTAGTCGAGTCTCGTTTTTTGTCACTTTTTGTTCATTTTGTCACTGTCTCACGCAGTGACTGTACATGTAACTGCAATCGTTGTCGACAAGATATAACTACCGGTATCTTAGATTAGATGGTTTTATTTTTCTTGCTCTTTTAGATGGACGCGCTCAAAAGTTCTACCAATCGCGCAGAAGGAATTATCTACAGATTAATTTTAATTTTCTTTTTCTCGAATGCGATCGATGAACTGAAAGATTTTGTAATCTTTGTCGAGTAACTTCTTTCTTTTCTCTTGATTGAATAATTTTCCTTTCTTTGTAGTTCCTTTCTTTGGAAATTTATATCATCTTAATTTTTCTCTCTTCACATACAGGATATTTTGGTAATACTCGATTTATTTTATTTATATTATTCATTTTTT
>NW_012130118.1:1366719-1372394 GCF_000143395.1 Atta cephalotes | reverse complement strand
CGCGCGCGGCGTTTCTTTTTAACAGTGAATTTTTGCATACATTAATTCGTTTCTCTTTAATAAAAGTATGAGTGACGGATACGTGTTTCGACATATCTCCTAAGTGAAAGTTTAATCCGAACACGTTAGAATCTTCGACTTGAGGAAAACTATCTTTAGGATACCATGTATAAATATCGTGAACAGTCAAGTAGGAAAAATACATCGGGTCAATATATCACTGTTGAATAAACTGAATTTTATTTTAACACAGTTGTATCAATTCATGGTAAATCGAATTCAACAATAACCTCCTGCCTTTCCAATTGTGGAGACTATTTTGTCGTGAAAATATTTTTATACAGATGTTTTTTACAGATGTTTTTCATCACAAATATTCACCAAAAATTATAAACATAAATAACGAGATTATACTGATACTATAAGATTATTGTCTTGGTAAATAAATACACGCAAGTATCTCGAAACACGTTTCCGCCAATTTATACTTGAACGTGTACAGAGTGTTCTTAAATAAATTGATGGACTTTGACAGTGTGCCGTGTTTTACTTGCTTTGGATGGAGAAAGATTATGCGATCGTAATTGACATACATATCGAAACTACATTTTTCCGAATTACAAACACCTTTCTATTTACGTAGAATTTTGTAAGAATTTCTCAGAGACTCGTGATTTGTTCGTAAAATGGAGCTTTCTTTTTAAATCGATTATTAAAGCTATCCTTTTGCACACTTTACATTGATTAACTCTTCATCTTTTTCTAATTCTAAAAATTAATAAAAGATGCAGAAGAGTAGACGTTGAATTGCAATTAAAGTTCTACATTGAAAACATAGAAAACAGATAATAGATCCCTTTAATAATATAAGATTAACTTTAATCTCGATTTAATTTTTAGAATTGGAGAAAAAGATAAAGAATAAATTGAGATTAAAATTAATTTTATGCTGACTGAGTCAAGCCTTATAGATTCAAATGCTGATTAGATAAATACGCATCTTTTTGTTCCAACACGGAAAAAACATAGCTGAAAACTTCATTGATTCAGCAAATCTACAATCGTAATGTATACAGACAGTCAATTTTTTGTTTTTAATGTTAAAATAGCAAAGTTGACAGCTAAATAACATTAGCTGAATAACATTTGTTAAATCATCAAATTTTCTTAGTTATCGATGTTGAATTCGCAATAAATAATAAATTATAGATTTGTTGTATCACCCAATTAATTTTTTTTCCGTGAATGTATATTATAAATTCGTCACTATTTAGCGCAACGATAGACCAATTTGTCAAATTGCAATGAGCATCATTATTATAAGATACGCTTTATATATTCTTTATGAAGTAATACTGCAGACAAAAGTATCGATGATTCTGGAAAGAAAAATTTTCAGACTAATCATACTAATCATACTGATCGCATGATTTTCTCTTTCCATCCGCGCACGATGCGGGCGAGTAAAATATAAATACACATTCCAGAACTCAGCGATCCATTTCGAGGGCACCTGTACACCCTGTACACGATTCCGAACGCGCTAGCATGACTTTTTTTCTTTTTTTTTCTCTTCCACGCGAAATCGTAATTGTTGCGTGTTCGATTAACCCGAGTGACCTCACGTGCATGATCCGATTGAGAACTTTCCTATCCTCCTCCCCGCTCCATCAGTATTTGGATAGTCGTTACGACGGAGAAAAGAATCCTATCCTCCCATGGATTGTTCTTGACCGACGGCCGCAAGATGCGACAAGAGGCACTCGTCTATGTGGACGTGTCGCGCCGCGAGATAGGGGAGCAGCTGGATTTGTAATACAGTCGTAATACACGGGATGATAATGGGATCGTTAAATTGCTTCCATCGGCTGCGTAATCGAGTGTTTAGTTTCTTTGGATTACGCCGATAAGTCCATACTTTTCTATGCTAATAACTGTTCCTCGCATCCTATCCACCACTCACCACTCCGTCTCTCTCGCCAAGTCAGAAATGTGGTGTCACAGATTAACGCAGACAATCGTTGCTGCATTGTTATGTTAATTTTTCTGTTTTTTCTGTTTTTTTTTTCTTTTTTGAGGGGGAAGGAGAGGTGGTCGCTTGAATGAAGCTTGTTCACGGTCGAATCGTCCGGATCGTCGTATTAAAAATCGAGTCCCTTCCGATTGCAAACTCACGTCTGTCTTTCTCTGTATCATTCGGCAATCTCGGGGTGACCTGAGAGGGACGCGTACCTGAGACTGTTGCGTCTCCGTTACTCCCTGTTTCAGAAATCCCGCGGAGATGTCTCACACTTGCCGCGGGACAATTTCCTTACACGGGGCCTTAATACACACGGTGGATGCCTGCACTTTCGTCGTGAGCAACGGCGGCACGCAGACCTTCCACATCAAGGCATCAACCGAGGTGGAGCGACAGCAATGGGTCACGGCTCTCGAGTTAGCAAAAGCCAAGGCTATCCAAGCGATGGAATCTGGTTTGTACGATTGTACAATAGATCGTGCCTGTGTATTGCGTAAACCTGTCGTTTTTTCGGTACATCTAGGTACATCGAAATTTTCTGAATACTTTTTTCCATCTATTTAAAGGGAGCCTAAAGTCGTCTCTTTATCAATTCAATAAGATCTTCACAAACGTACAAATTTTCTAATTAACTCTTTTATATTAATTATCTAAGTCTAATTCTAGCAACTCGATATTGTTTGTTTACGTAATCCCTAATCTGAATCAAGATTTATTATACATGTTCAAAGTATAGTATATAAAGCAAATATATTGTTTATACGAATCGACGCTGAAAGCCGATTAATTAATTTTCCAACTTTTTTCATTTTTAATATAAACTCAATTGGTTGGATTACATTACCGTTTATTACTTTAAAAAAGGATTTTCAAATCTGTGTATAAAAGTAGTTAGAAAAATATTTATTTAAAAAATAAACGGTAATATAAAGCGACTTTAGAATTCCCTTAATCCTCCGTCTACAATTTGAACCTTTTTCAGCATAAGCGAAATTGTACTCTCAGATTTCTTTGTCATTTTTATTGAACTTTTAATTTTTATAATGATGGTTTTAACATTTGAGTTAAAAAATTTATTTAGTAATGTAATAGAGATGTCGAAAAATAACTTTGAAGTTTTTCATATTTTTTTGAAAGCCTAAAACAATGAAAAAAATTGGATTGGATAAAAAAGACTCAGATTGCAAACGGACGGAGTAAAAATGTATGATATATTGCAAACGGAGAGTTAAATTAATAACTGTGAAAGTTAATATCTGCAAATAGTTTTGCTTAAAATACTTTAATTTGATGCATAGAGAGTTAAAATGTAATAAAATTTTCATTTTGATGGATTAGTTAATTAGAAACTATGATTTTATAAACATTAAAAAAGATTTTATTAAAATCGACGAACAATAACTTGAAAATTTTTGTTAAATAAATTTTAATAAGCTAGTATTTCTCTATCTGTATATATAATACTCGTACATCAGCAGATTTAAGAAATAGGGATTTAAAAAAATGTTTTTGTGCGATGTAGTAAAATAATCAAATTCAAGCTATTATATTTTCTAAAGAGAGTCAATATATTTATTACGAATAGATTTTAACTTTATTAATTAACATTAACCTTCAGGATTAACCTTCAGGAAAGGCTTATCTTTTTTATTCTTTTTATTTAAGTGTTTGAGAGATTGGAAAATATCCTGTATAAAATGTAGAATTCAGAATTAATGTGATTTATATAGATATTTAGATATTTAGATATTATAAAGTTTACTCGAATTACAAAGTTAATATTAAACTTTGAGATATTTCGAATTTGAATCAACCATTGCACACAGTATTAATAGAATATTCCGTTGCTATAATTAATTTAATGAACATTTTTACATCTATTATATAGATTATTGTACTATACTGTGTGCGTGCGTGCGTGTATAATTAATGAATTTGATTTGCATCGCAAACGACTGCAATACCGATACGATGATTATACATTTGCATAACTATCGTGTTGCATCTATCTTTTTCTTATATATTATTGAGCTTTAGTACTTCGGCGACGTTATGCAGCGAAATCTCTTTTAGAAGAAGAGGAAGAGGAGTATCAAGATAACGACAATCAAAACGTAGAAACTGCGTCTGTGATTAAGGATCTCACGCGACGATTGGATGATCTACAAGCGTGCAATGACTTGATGCTTAAGCAGGGATCTGGGCTCCAACGAGCTTTATCCGATTTGGAAATGATAGAGCCTCCGTCCCTCGAATTAGCAGCGAAATTCAAGATCGTCAGCGAACGAGCCACACTTTTCCGGATTGCGGCAAATGCTATGATTAGTGTAAGTTCAAACCAAACGATAATCAAAAATGCAAAATTGTACGACGCAAAGTATCAGTGAATGATGTTTTTTTTTTCTGCATTTTTCTCAAGATATCAACAATCATGGCTGTAGTAACTTTTTTAGTACAGCAAAATTTGTCGCCAAAATCTTTAAATATATTCTTAAAAAATCAAGTCGAATTAAGGATTTCGCATAATATGGGATTTGAGTAATGCTTTGAAAGATGATAACATTAATTTGCCATTATTTTACTGAACTTGCTGAATAGATTCTTGAACTTGTTTTGTGAACATCTCGTAAATCTTATCGATATCATATATATAGCATGACTGAGCGTGATTCATCCAACGAGTGGAAAGAAAAGGAAATCTCGAGATACAGTCGAGAGTTAGTAATTAACTTTTTATATGAATGATATGTTCAAAGTCTACGTAGAAATTCAAGATTTGCAGAGAGCAGAGTTCAATTCTCTTGCCAATCAGAGTTGTCTCATTCACGAAATTGCCCTCGACATCGGCATTTCTCTATTGATTTATCACCGATGTGATCTCACACAAAACGCAACTTATGACAACAGATTGAATATGTTGTTGCAGACGAGCAGCGATTACTTGCAACTAGCCCAACAACAAGAGCCTAAGTGGAAAAAGATGCTGCAGCACGAGCGTGATCAGAAAGTACGGATAGAGAAAATGGTCGAGCAGTTAGCTAGGCAGCATTCCCATCTGGAGGAAGCTGCGCAACATGCGATTCCTTCAGCGACGCCTGCGGGAGGACACAGATCTTCACGTAAATTAATTGATTTCTATTCTTTTTTATTTCGTTTCGTTAACAATGTTAGCATGCACTTGTCGGCACATTTTTAATATTTTTACTGCTATCATATTATTGCTTAAAAGCACCAAATTTTATTTAATTTTAGAAAACGATGATGAATGAAATCTGTTTTAATTTGTTAAACACAATTTCGTTTATTAATATTTAAAAATCACTCTCTGAATATATGCTTCCTAATTATATTATTTAGAATCAATTTTTTTTTAACAAAAATAATAAGTAACAAATCATTATTAATCGATTATTATCGGTTTTCTAATTTTTTTATATGTTTGTATAACTAACCCAAAATTAAAATTCTCTCTCTATAGAAGATATCTTCTCAGCTTATCTGAAGAATAATTTTATTACTCAAGTTTTAAAAATTGAAATTAATTAAAACATTTTGAAGGGAGAGGGGAGAAGAGAGAGAGAGAGAGAGAGAGAGAGAGAGAGAGAGAGAGAGAGAGAGAGAGAGAGAGAGAGANATATATATATATATATATATA
>NW_012130118.1:1360439-1366699 GCF_000143395.1 Atta cephalotes | reverse complement strand
GAGAGAGAGAGAGAAAGGACATATATTAAATTTACATACATGCACTACGTGAAGAAATATAATAACTCTGTCGAAATTTTAACTAAATGTAAATTTTTTTTAGGTAACATTTCTTTTTTTACCACCGATTTTTTGTAGTATATTGAAACTAATTAAATATCTCGGCAATTAAATGATGTCCAAAACACAATGATCTCCAGATTATAACTGGAAGTCTTTACAGAACAAAAATTATACTTTTAAATTCATATCTTGCGTTAGCATTTAGCCGAGTTAGCATTTTTTTTTATCTTTTTTTTTCTTATATAAAAAATGATATTCGTGACGTGGAAGCGGAAATTTAAATCTCAGCGGCTACAGTCGCTTGTCCGTATTCGCGCTAGGTGGCCTCCAGGAGGCATCGCCGCGCCAATGCAACGCGTCGCGTTATCACGTGATTACGTCAGCCGTGGTCTACGCAGATCTACGTATGCCTACGTATGCATCGTCCATCCGTAAATTCGTATACGGATTACGATTGGCTATATACATAGAAGAAAATAGAGGGTTTATCCGCGCTGTACTCTCGTCTGACATCTCCCGTCCCGTATATAGGTAACGTAGTAATTTATGTATATCGTACATACATCCGCACACGACACGATCGGGTGTGCTGCATCCGTCTCCTCCGAGAGTTGGAGGCTTAATCAGCGGGAGCCCCCGGAACGTTGGAGCGGGTCTCGCGGAATCATGGTAGTGGAGAATCATTTTTTCTTTCCATTATCCGATAACGCGATATCCCAAATTCCGAGCGATTGCAGTCGATTTTGGTGCAGATACAGTAGAATGATGATCGGCGTGTCGAAAGTAACGAAAGATATGATAATTGCCCGAGAAAAATACAACGAGCACATTCACGGCTTGTTGTTGGTGTTTCACAATGATTCTCGCGGTCATCGAGAGTCGCGCAGAATTGGCGCGGAATCGAGAGGAGAGCGGAAATCGCGTATGATTCGATTAGAGAGGAATGTACGTTCGTGAATCGTGTTGGTTGTATCGCCTGTGATGTCCTCCTTTTTTCTGTGCGCACCTCGAAGAGAGTGCACTCGGGACGGAGCGGAGCGGACGAAGCCAAAGCGTTCCTCCGCAACGCCGCACCGCGTCGCGTCGCGTCGCGTCAGTTTGATTGAGCGAGCAGTGAGCAGTGAGCGGGTCACAGGCCGGAGCGCTATGCCGCTATCCGACGGCGCGGCGGCACATTCGATTCGAGGCGACGCCGACGGAAACGGAAGTCTGAAAAAGCAAAGGAGGGTGGGCAGAGTCGAGCGCACGAAATCGGTTTCTCGATCGCGCGAAATGAACCCCAACTCTCAAGACGGACCCACGCGGTGGTCTTGCCGCGCGGGGCTCGCGGGACGTCATATCGATTCTTTATTATGCGATACGATCTCGCGAACGCGGGTGACTCGCGTTAACTGACGTAATTTGATCGCGCATGCCGTCGCGTCGTAATTTATACGCGCCTTTTCCTTCCGAGTTCCGCATCGTTCTCAACGACCAACAACTCGATTCCGTCGCGCTGCGCCGAGATAAATATTTGATTCCTTATCTCAATGCTTATCCAGACGATTTTCGTGCGATCAGTGACGACTTTGTACAACATTCCGCGTTCACGTGCTCCGTCCAATTTTTTACTGTTCCAGCTTGGAATTTCTACGCGACATCATACCTCACATTCCGCGTTCGTGTCGCTTGTCGTTTGTCCAATGGAAAATTATCACTTTGCAGATCCCGCAATTACAACGTCACCGTCGGAGGATGAAGAGGATAATGCCGAATTTTACGACGCCCAAGAATCAGACACTTTCACAGTAACTATACCCATTGCCACGAGCAATTCCATTTCCCATGCGAGAGATCGCACCGATTCCCAAGGTAGTGACGATGGCTCTAGTTCAGAAGGAGATCCAACACCCTTGCCTGTCTCTGATTCCACTGGAACCGATTCCTTCCTCATTGTGACCGATTCCACTGCTACGCAGACTCTCTCGGCTGTTAGAATCACCAACGATCTGGATATTGTAAGCATATTACATTCTTTCTCTTCTTTCCTCCTCTCAAGTAAAATGACACGTAACGTAGGATGTAGATTGTTTTTTTTTTTTTTAATCTATAACACAGACAAGCTGGCGATCCAATAATGACAGCAGCAGCACCGGGATGACCACCATTTCGAAACGGAAACGAAGGATCAAGGTACCTGACAAACCAAACTATCCTTTGAACCTATGGAGTATAATGAAAAATTGCATTGGCAAAGACTTGTCCAAAATTCCTATGCCGGTCAACTTTTCTGAACCGCTCAGTATGCTTCAACGATTAACAGAAGACTATGAATACGCGGATATTCTTGATAGGTATAGATATTTTTGGTCGCGTCTTATTTATGCAAGTGAAATGATGATTGACGTAATTTTTTGCTTTTTTATATATAAATAGGGCTGCAGAATGTACAGATAGTTATGAACAGATGGCTTTTGTAGCCGCATTCACTGTGTCTAGTTACGCTACAACCGCCGCTAGAACGGGAAAGCCTTTCAATCCCCTTTTGGGTGAAACTTACGAATGCGATCGTACAGATGATCTTGGATGGCGCGCGATTTCAGAGCAAGTGTCTCATCACCCGCCTATGCTAGCTCAACATTGCGAAGGAAAGAAATGGCGATGTTGGCAAGAATTTACAATGGCTTCTAAATTTCGTGGAAAATATCTGCAGGTACAATATCTTGATCTGAAAAGACATACCGATTATACAATACATATCGCAAATAATCACTCAATCTCGTCGTCAAATCAAATAATTATGCGCATTGTTCTTGAACCATTGTTCTTTCTAAATACAACCGTTTCGAAAATGAAATGCTGTGATTTTGCTTGAATAGGTGATTCCTTTGGGTACTGCTCATTTAGAATTTAATAATGGCCAGCATCATTACACATGGCGAAAAGTCACTACTACGGTACATAATATTATAGTCGGAAGATTGTGGGTCGATCAGAGTGGCGATATGGATATTGTAAATCATAAGGAAGGTATCAAGTGCCATTTGAAGTACATACCGTACTCATATTTCTCGCGAGACAGTCAGCGCAAGGTGAAGGGCGTAGTCATGAATTCCAACAAGGAAGTCAAATGGGTAGTGCAAGGTACATGGGATTCAAAGATCGAAATAGCTCCGGTAATCAGCACGTCTGGCACACTCGATAATCCAGTTTATAAAACAGGTCCTTATATATTAGCTTGGAAACGACGTATGCCTACGTAAGTATACAGCAATAATATCCATGTAAAAATTAAACCCGTTTATTTATTTCATTTCTTAAAGTTGTGTATAAATTTTATATCATTATACATATATATCGACGATTTTTTCCAATAGAATTAATTTTCATGTTGAAAAGTACATCTCAAAATAAAAATCGATCGAAAAGATCTTTTATTTGAGAGGAAGGCATAACTTTTTTCGCGATCGTTCAGGAATCGTTTTATTTCTACACTTTCTTATGTAATTTTCTTTGTGAAAATGATGACAGTGATATTATCGCTGAAAGAAAAATTGTTACGTTTACACGAAAGTTAATTAATAATTTTCTTATTAACATCGTTATGAAATCGCTATCAATTATGCTTCGGTCATTTAAAAATTATTCTTGGATTAACAATTGTGAATTAGTTTTTAAATTATTCAAATATAATTGACAAACATTTCAACGTAATTGAATGTAAATGAGGATATTTTAGTCTTTATTCAGTGTATAAATGTAATAATTTTTTCTTGAGTATAGCGCTCTTAATAATTAATTAACAATTTTTGATTAAATAAAATGATCCCCGCACGATCGCAAAATAATAAAAGTTGTACCCTCCTCTTTACGTAATATCTTAAAAATACATCTGAAATATTTCAATACTTAAATATAATATTGCAGCGAAGACTCTGAGAAATATTATTCATTCACGGAACTAGCGTGTCAATTGAACGAACCAGAAGAAGGTACAGCTCCAACAGATTCTCGATTGAGGCCTGATCAACGATTAATGGAGGATGGACGATGGGACGAAGCCAATGCAGAAAAATTGCGTTTAGAGGAAAAACAAAGAGCTACTAGACGAGCTCGCGAGCATGACTCCGAAAAGGCTATAGCACAAGGTATGTTTGTATGGTTAAATCGTGAAAATTAAACTCCTCTTTTATGCTATAGAATTTGTATTTCTCTACAGGATTATCTTATGAGACGTACGAACCTCTATGGTTTAGAAAGAAGCAGGATCCATACACGGACAGCCGTTGTTTCGTTTATAATGGCGAATATTGGGATCATAAAAGCAAAGGTGACTGGTCACGATGTCCAAACATATTTTAGTTCGTTATATAGATAGATTCGATTGCAATAACTCTGTCACATATATGCAGTGCATGAAGAAGTTTTGGATCGTTTAAAAGTGACGATAGCCGAGATTAAAAGTCGCGATCGCTCGTGGTCGAGATTTAAATGCTTATGAAATACGTTGACGTGATAATGGGATTGTTACGAAATGTGGTTTAGGAATTAATTCTTCCAATGAAGTGGACGAAACTTGTTGGCAACTCTGACATGTACAATATGCGATTTGTACTTGCATGTCATCGCCTTCGCTATTCTTTTCTACCTCTCTCCCTTTCTTTCTCCCCTTTTTCTTCCCTGTCTTTCCTTTTGTCTCTTTTTTTCGAAGCTAATATCTAATCCCCTCAACATGATATTTTATTAATATGCACTTGTGTGCTATTTTTTTTAAGATTTTGTGCTGAATTAATGAGTAACCAATTTTGAATTTTTGCGTTTATTACATTAGCTATATGTAGGAATTCATAAAAATATTGAAGCTCGGGCGGCAAGTCGAGAATGAATTCCGAATATGTCACTACTTTAGTCTAAAATCAAGATTGCAATAAGACTGTATAAGAAGAGAAGATAAAAAACTTTTGTCATTGAAGAGAAAGGATTTCAAATCAAATTTAATATTTTATTTCATAATATATTCAGTATTCTCAATTTATGTTTAGATAAATATGAATCTAATTTTCTAGAAAGAATTTGAACTAAAGTTACCGAAAAGTCGCGATCGATGTGCTATTATGTGTATATGCAAAAATCCTGTGTGTATTTCATTATTTTTAATTTCTATCGTTGAAAGTATTTGTATAAATACAGAGAAAGATGTGCAACGAAAATTAGATTAGAATCGAGCCAATACATTCGATTTGAATTAATATAAAACAAAATATGATGATTTCTCTCATTTATTTTTACTATACTTATTTATTTTTATAGAGGAAAAAAAATACATCTCCATGTATTAAAAATCCAATTGATTTTTTAATGCCAGTAATTTTTTTTTTTTTATAATTCTCTCATTGCGCACTTTCTACTCGATCTGATGTTACAACAAAAAAGTCTGAAAAGTGTTGGAAATAAATCTTGATAGAGAAGAGTATTATGAATATACAAGAGGAACAGTAAAACTACATACATTGGAAGGTTTATTCAGTGATTTCGAATGCACGCGCGCAATGATTAACGTTTTACACGCAATAAACCGACGACGATGATGCTTCCAAGTTTGGCTAGCGTTTTTCTTTATAAGAAGCGAGAAAGAAAGAGAAAAAAAAGAAATCATGCCATTTCACGTCTGCACAGATTTCAAGCACGCTAGATACGCTCCGAATACTTTATTAAATTGTAACGCAGAGGTATGCAATGTGCATTATCAAAATGGAACGCCAAAAGCAAAGCGAGGCGCGAATTGAAGACTCTTAAATGCTGCTCCCGATTAAAGAAAATCGAAATCGGGTCCCCGAGTGTAATGATTGTTTCTCGAAATTATCGCTGTAGTATAGAAAGACGCGTGCATCCATAGGCACGTGCGATCGATTTATAGCGAATGATTGCGTGCGTACATATGTATGTATGTGTTTGTATGTATGTATACCAGTATGTACATAAAGCGATTAATTGGTGAAACTTATTGTATATCCTTCTTATTTACGAGTACATAGGCCATTCTATTCGCGATATTATCAGGTATATACAAGCTGCCTTGTACAAGTATATACCTCGATAAACTGAATGGAACAACTAGCTTGCAGCCAATGTCTATAATGGTCATTACACTAAGTTCTCTGGCTGTATTATAATTTTAATAGTTTATAATAATTGAAATTATTATATATATATATATA
>NW_012130118.1:1350396-1359355 GCF_000143395.1 Atta cephalotes | reverse complement strand
TATATATATATATATTATACACGCCTGTATACATATAAATACAAAAATTATAAAAATAAATAATTTAACGAGATACGACGCGGTTGTGTGCGTGCGCGCGCGCGCGCGCGTGTGTGTGTGTGTGTGTGTTGTTTTGTGATTGAGAGAGAGAGAGAGAGCCGAGTAATGAAACTGAATCATAGTACTTGTACATTAGCCAATTCATGTGGGGGGAGAGAGAGAAATACAAATATGCTTCGCTACAAAGGGATATTCATTTCGTGGCGTCTCCTTTACAGCCACCTAATCGCGAAAAGGCCGTAATTGTATTATAAGACTCTTGGTTTTGTCGAATAAATTATATTGAATCAATTATATACGAAAAGACTATAAACGCGATGTGAATTAATACGGATTAATGCCCGTTCCCACCAATGTAGATTAACTTTAATTTCCATTGGATTTAACATTCTCTTTATCTTTTTTTAATTTTTATGCTCATTTCCACCAATTTTAGAAAAGAATGAAATTAGTTTACATTTCATTCTTTCCCAAAGTCTTATAAGAATTAGAAAAAGATAAAGAATAAATTAAACTATAATTGAAGTTAATCCACATTGATAGAAATAAATAATATAACTCATCTCTTTCTAAAATTCTAAGATTAATTAGAAAAAATAAAGAATAAATTGAATCGAAATTAAACTACATTGGTAGAAACAAACATGAAAGAAAAAGAAGAATGAGTTAAACTGAGATTAAAGCTGATCTGCTTGGAACTTGTAGAATCAGACAGATCGAGTTTGTTGCAAGGATATTTTATTGATTATACACTTCTTAGATAGACACGCTTCTTACACATATGTAGATTTATTGATTATGTTTAGTTCTTTTTTGATTCAGGAATTTTTTTGCGATACCACGCAGATCGATAAAAAAAAATGTTTTCTTTTCCGACAGAAATTTTTTAATAAGTTGTAAAATTGATTTTTAATATTTATTCTGTATGTATATAAATGTATATGACGACATAGGACATGGGAAAGAAATTAATTTTTCGCTCGTTTGAGAATTTTTTAGAAATTTTAAAAATGTCCGATCAGTTTAACAGCACAGGGAGAGGAGCAACTCGATAAGATATATTGCAAATCGTGGCGTGACTGTCGAATTTTCGTCATCCGGTCCGGCCGGTGCGGCGGTTTCCCGGTTCGCGTTTCGATCTGATTCCGTGCGTTCCTCATTTCCGCGGCATTTTGAGGAAGCAGTGTCGTTAGACGGATTTCAGACGCATGCGCGTCCAATGTAGCTTCAGTAACGTACCGTCACTAGTAAATAGAAGATCATTAGTTGCTTAAAAAAATTTTTTGTTAAAAATATAAATTTAAATATAAATATATATAATATATTTCTATATATGTATACGTATGTAAAATATGTAAAATATATTAAAATTTTCAACATTTTCAACCCTAAGCGACTTATATTTATTAATGACCGATATAATACTGAAGCTACATTGGACGCGCATGCGTCTGAAACCCGTCTAACAACACACATTGTAACGAAGACGAAAGCTTAGAACGAAGAAGCCGGAAAGCGGACTAGCGGAAGCGCGACAAACGATGAGCGACGGATTAAAGGCGGGTATGACATATCTCGCGATTCACCTCGTATTCACCTCGTATGTACCATATATACATACGCGAGATGTTGAATTTGCGATGAATCGATCGTTTTCAGCAGGAGAAACAAAGAGAGAAATAGAGAGAATGTTTTTTTCATCCGCAGGGCGAATCGTATGTGTTGATACGTGCGTGCGTGCACGCTTGCGCACTCGGCGATCCATCCGTGATGGCGTGATCCGTCTCGAGATGGCGGCGGAGAGGCAATGACGTCACGGGCGTAGTAATACACGGCGCGAGCGCATGGCGAGCGGAGTCAATCCGCGGAGCTGCTGCGCGAGAGACTGGGAACTGCTTTCGATTGTTGGCGGGCGCCGCCATCTTGGTCAGTGAGCCTGCGAGTGGCCTGTACGTCTCCGTGGTGCGGAGTGGCTTCGTTGTGCGTATTTCAGGCGGTCGTTTGCCGAACGGCGTATTCCGTGCGCGCGTCTCTTCCCCGCGTGAACCTCTCGTTATTCATTTAACCAGTGAGATCCGTACGCATCCGAGATGTCGGAACGGGAGGACAACGTTTACAAGGCGAAACTGGCCGAGCAAGCAGAACGCTACGACGGTAAGTAGATATTTTCCCTTTTCGTTGGTGAGGGGGAGGGAGATGGACAGAGGGGACAATCTAGCCGGTTCGTCGACGCGAAACCGCGAAACCGATCTACATCCCGCGCGATCCATTCGCGTCTCGCGCGTCGCGTCAACGGGCTCTTCCCTCTTCTTCCCCCCTTCCCCCTTCGCTCGCATCAACGGGATCCGGGTCGCCCATCGTCGCGGCTGTCTGGCGTCTCGACATTCTCGTGATAAGCCTGCGATCCATTAGAGAATTTCCTTTCTCGAATAACCTTTTCTATTCTTTGTACTCTGATGGTACATACTCCCGGGGCTGTCGCTCTCTCGTTAAAGCGCGTTGTATCTGTCAAAATTGGCGGCGCGATCGTTACGATGTTATTCGTCATAGCCAGCGGGGTTCCTTTGTGGCGGCGCCGGACGCGATATCGACTCGTGTCATTCGCGACGGTCGATCCGGCGAGGCCCGCCCGTTCTCTACTTCGTTCGCCCATTCGTTTGTCCGTCCGTCCGTCCGTCAGTCGGTCGGTCCGTCCGTCCATTCGTTCAATCGCCAAAGCCCTGGGGGGCAGAGGAGGAGGGAGAAGGGAACTGCCGCGGAACGAGACGACGGATCTCGTGCGTTTTCTAGATCTGTGTTAAACCTGCTCTTTTTAGCTGAACTTTTCGCACAATTCAGCTCTCTTTTCTCTTCCTACGTGAAGAGAAAAGAAAGATGAACCATAAAGAAGAGTTGATCTGTAATAAAGAACAGATCAGAGTTTTCTCGCGGCCCGATTCCTTTGGATTCCATGCTTCAAAAGTGCCGATCGGGAAACGACGCTGGCCGCTGGCGGCGGCCACGCGTTGCTAGGCGTGCTCCCGGTTCTCCGCCTCGTCGCTCTTTTTTACCTCCTACCCGAGAGAGAGCTACATGTCTCTTCGGCAGATAAGCGAAGCGAGACAGGTTCGTTTCTCTCTCGATCACCAACGACGGACGGTCATGAGACTCGTGAATGTTGATGACGTATAGACACGTCGAGGCGCCTTGACTAATCGCCCCGTCGCCGCCGTCGCCACCGCCGTCGCCACCGCCGTCGCCGCCACCATCACCGCCGCCGCCGCCGGGTTATTATACCACGGATACACGCAGTAAGTCGCGTGTTCCGCTCGTGGCATCTGGCCTTGAACGCACGCGAAGAAATCACCGATTGGGGATTCGATCGACCGAGAAGAGTTACTGTTCAATATTATTTTATCCATGGTGAAATTAGACATGATTCCATCACACATTTTATCTTTGTTCAATATTCTGTGAAGAAAAAGAAAATAAAATAATATATACATGCACCCGGATAAATTTTCTAAACACAGTCAAAAGTCAAAAGTGAGAACAACCAATGTCGTTCTTTTTTTCTTCTTTTCCGACCTCGACAGAGAGGCGAGAACCTTCATCCACGTGGATTCCACAACAGCTGCACGGTCCGCTTTAGTTTTCTGCAACTTCGGCTCCTTTCTCCGCATAAAAAGCGAGGAAAAAGCGAGACGAGTGGGGTCCGCTTTAAACAAAAATGAGACGAAGGCTCATCATCAGGTAAAATAGATCTGACAGATCGCGTACAAGCTTGACGCTGGTCGCTACGTCGCGCTGCGCCGAATCCAGCCGGATCAGCCGGATGTCGCTTTTACCGATACGTTTGATATTTTCGCACGTCTTCCTCTCCTCCATTCTCTCTCCCTTTCCGTGTTGAGTTAAGGGTTCAGGTTAGGCGTAATAACGTGAAGCGTCCAGAGTGAGCGGTAGCTAGTTTGGCGGTTTTCGAAGCGCCTCGACGATGACGATTCCATCGATCTTGCATTCTCGATATCGACGCGACCTCGCGGACTGCGGACGTGCGTGATTATCGAGCGTCGGCACACCGGCCGGCCGGCGCGACACAGCGATTTGGAGCGCTCGTATCGATCGCATTCATTCGATGCGCGCTTGACTTGTCATACCAATCGCTATCTTTCGGGAATAAAATATATAAGTACTCCCAATTTCACACGAATTTCCTCATCTCATTGCTCTCATTTCTACGTTCCGGGCGATGGCGCGATGGCGCGATGGCCGGGACGAGCTACGAAGAAGAATGTTGAGAGGGACGAGTGAGAGACTGTATCTTGAAACGGGAGGCCATGGAGCGGAGCGTTGCGGAGCGACAAGTATAGCGACGAGAGGCGTGGGAGGGAAGAGATGGTCAAATTTTTCCATCCCTGCTGATCCCTGCGCTATAGATACGTCTTGGTATGCGCTCGCTTCGTGTCTTCTAACGTCTTTGAAGATTCCTCAAGCTGGTTGTATATACATATGCTGAGAAAAATATATCTACCTATCTGGAGCAATGCTCATTTTGTATCTTGAAACAAAGTGAACGAATTATTTATCTACTAAAATATTTATAATAATTTCATTAATCGACACCTATAAATTTTGTAATTATGTTATTAATTTGTTCGTGTTGCTTGTATTTTTTCCATCCACTACCTTCGCTGCTTTCTCTTCCTTTGATACCCGAATACATATATTTATCTCGTTTTAAGTGTAAAAATTTTTTGGGATTTCAAGCAATGCGAACAAATTTATTGTTACTTGAAAATAAAGAATAGACATTCTGTTTCTATTGCTTGCACTTTTATACTTTTTGTTTTCTCTCTATTCAACGCCGGAATATATAGATATATATCTTCTTTTAAGTGTAAAATTTTTTTGAGGGAATTCAAGCAATACGAACAGACTTAATGTCTTCTAGGATTAATTGGAATTCTGCTTGAAAATGGACGAATCAAAATTTTTTAAATTAAATCTACTGTAATTCTAATTGAAATAACCGAAATTTCGATTGATATTATACACGTCTGTTCACATTGCTTGAAATTCCTCAAAATTTTTGCACTTAAAATGAGATTATTCGAACGTTGAAGGGAGAGAAAGCGTAGATGCTGAGTGTAAAAAAGTGCAAGTAACGCGAACAGACTTACAATCTTTTCATCTATTTTCAGCCAGACACTTTTCTCAGTATACTTTTATCTGTGCTCTAGCAATTTCCCTCTCTTCTCTTTCTTTTCTTTTCCTTTCTTTGCGAAAGAAAGAAATGTGTTAGTTCCTTGATTTATGCGCCTCAGAAGAGAGAGAGATGCATTCATCGGAACGCACTGAGTAACATGTAAAATAGCTTGTCGTAATGATAATCTCATCAGTGATAAGAGGAAAAGAGATACTGCTGCATGAATCTTCTTGTTCAATAGTAATAAAGAAAATGATGAAAGACAACAGTGAAAGACAAAAAGAAACATGTAATAATGTGACAATGATGTGGTGCGACTGTATTCCTTTCCTCTTTTAAAATCTCATTTCTTTCAATTCTATGATTTAAGGCTAGATTATTTTTTTTTTACTCGATATAACGAGATTAAGAGATCTGACACACGAATTCTCGTGCTACTGATTAATGAATCTTTGTTTCTTTCGAAGTGCCGTTCTAATTGGCGAATCTTTTTTTTTCCTTTCAAAATTTCTCCAATTAGCAAATTCTGTTTCCAGCACGAAACCACTTTTAATCGACCGAAAGTCAAGTCGGTTCAACACGGTTGTTATATTCTAGTTTCCGCCACTTTTAAAAGTCGTATCATTCTCTTAGAATCCTCTTTGAAGATGAAATATTGGAATTTCGATGCCAAGTGTAATTACTGAAAGTTCGATGAATGGAAATCGATTCACTCCTCCGAGAGAAATTCTCTCTTTAAATTGCGTATCTGATGCTTCCCAGTATTATTTCCTTTTCTTCTTGCATTATAGAAAAATTCTGTGAAAAATTATAATCAAACGTGCATGTTTTCATGTTTCTTAAGCTATATCAGTTATCATGACGTGGATCTCTAATACTCTTTTCTATCAATGTAGATTAACTTTAATCTCAGTTCAACTTTCCTTTTTAGAATTGGAAAAGATGAAGATTTAATGAAAGAGATTAAAATTAATCTACATTGATATAATAGAAACGGGCATAAAATAAAATCAATTTTATTAGTCTATTCTGTTGATTGAAATTCCGAAAAATTTTTACACTTAAAATGAAATGAATGTATATTTGGATATTAAAGAGAAAGAAAATCAAGATATTAGAAGATCTATGTTCTTTTTCCATATTCCAGATTTCGACTTCTTACACGGTTCATCTTTTTTTCTTCTTCTCTTCACATTGGAGAGAAAAAGGCAAAATATAAACTGTGCAAGAAGTTTAGTCCTAAAGTGTGGTAAAAGGCCGATCTTACTGAGTGCAAAAAGTGCAAGCAACATAGACAGATCTGAGGTCTGTTTTTTTTCCATATTCCAGGATTGAATTTTTTGTTCGGTTCATTTTTCTTCTTTTCCTTTTCACATTGGATAGAAGAGGATAAAGATGAATTTCAGCCCTGGAATATGGAAAAGGAACAGGCCTCTTATGTCACTCTAGGGAGCCACTTGAAAAGTGTTCATGAAAAAAGTCGAAACATATTAAGGATAATTAACATCCATCAATTATCAACTAATGACTACAGATCGACTGTTCATAATCTCTTTCTAGATTATCTTGATTATGCGTGATATACAGAATAATTCTGAAAATTCGGGCTTGACTTTAAATATATGACTTTAGAGGTACGACATTGGCATGATTGGTCCCTAAGGTAAAGCCTGAGTGGAAACGACATAACGCTATGATTTTCCTAGGACGTGTCGGAGGACGAGAAATGACGACTGGAATTTGAGGGTAGCTGAAGAAAGAAACAGGCAGAGAGAAGAGTAGATTAGGTGGGAAATGGGGAGGGTGAGCAAAAGGGGGGGAGAAGGTGGCAAGAAGAGCAGGAGGAGGAGGAGGAAGAGGACAGAATGGGGGAAAGGGGTGGTTAGCAGAAGGAAAGTATTGATCTGGCTGCTATCCTACGTTGCTGCACACTGGTATATGTACACCGTGTTCATTGTAACGCTTTACGTCACATTCACTCCCTGTAAACTTGATGATACCACTTGATCAGTAACGTCGATGCGTGCAACGCAGAGTTGATCCATGCATCGATCTACGTCTTTTCCTTCTTTTCTTCCTTCCTTTGTCATTATTATGCTGTTGTTATGAGTCTGTAAATTTCCGGAGTCCAGTCTCTTGCATCTCCCCTTCCTACCCTCCCCTCCCCCTCGTTTGGATGAGTGGCGACGTGCCACTTGTGCCATTTTAAGCGCACAAAGTACAAGCGAGCGCACAGCAGACAACTCGAGGACAGAAAGTTTCTTGAATTCAAGCTCGTATTTTGAATGGAGATATCAGCTTCAAGTTGAGGACAAGTTTCCGACTTCTCTCTTCCGATTTCTCAAACTACGGAGAAGGCGAACGTTTAATCGCCGCAGTTGTGAGCGTTGCAGAGCGTCAACATTTGCATTTGTAATTTATCTCGGATGTTTATGAGATTAACTCAAATTCTAATGTCGCAAGAGATGTGTGGGATCAAGTACTGCTGCAACAAATTTGCAGCTTCAAATCGAGTTACGAAGCTTATTTTTCATCTTATTTCGCTTTTAATGATTTTATATAATTTTTTTACACTTGACATTTTCTCGTATTCTTCGCTTTAATTCACTAATTAACTTCCTTCTTTTTTGCCACAATTTGTCGGTTTTGAGTTTTTAGATACTCATTTAACTGAAGCTTGAAAAATACATTAGTTAAACCAGGCAAGCAGGTAGGCCTTGCTAGCAAACACGAGAGAGTATTCCATAAAAACATCTTGAGGCCAAAAATGGCAGCGCTTCTCTGAGCGAATATCGCTCGAATATGTGCTGATATACGTATTATATGACTTCCGTGCAAAGTTCAAGGGGCAGCGGATTAATATATACCGACGCGTTCATCCCCTTTACTCCAAAGGCACTCCGCGCTATCGTTTCATCCGCGATAGGCACGTAACATTTTATAGGCCAAACGTCCATACGCCATTTAAGCGAACAAGTTCACGAGCGGCACGGAGTTCATTTCACAATGATTTATGAGGGATCCTTTGACAACCTGAACTTTGCAGGATAAACATAGAGAAACGCGGAAGACGTAGAATATAAAATAATTACGTAATTTTATATTTCGTCAGGTTTCATCGTCGATCAAATTGTTATGACAAAAATTTATTCAATATTATTAGGATATTTTTATGTTATATTTTCCTATAGGAACTTTGATTATCTAAGAATCTCTTCGGCAGTTTTGCTATTTAAGGATTATTATAAATGTCACGAGAGTAGATAAAAATGTTATATACCATCAATGTACAGAAAAATCAAGATGCTATATATAAAAATAGTATTTTTGCTCCTTAGAAAGTGACTTCCGTTACTCCAAAGATTGTTTTTATTATGTGGGTTTAATATTTGTTTGAAGAAATCTGAAATAATATTTATTTAACAGAAAAAGAAATTATTTTTTGTCATAGAGAATTATATTTTTCCATGGAATTTTTCTTACATATAGTTTACTTTTACGTTTATTCTAATTATAATGTTTCATTTAATAATTGAGTATCGTTAGATGTGTGTGTGTGTGTGTGTGTGTGTGTGTGTGTGTGTGTGTGTGTGTGTGTGTGTGTGTGTGTGTGTGTGTGTGTATATATACTATAGTATATATATATAGTACGTAGTAGTAGTTAGTAGTTACGTAGTTAGTAGTAGTAGTAGTAGGTAGAGTAGTAGAAGTAAG
>NW_012130118.1:1346919-1350376 GCF_000143395.1 Atta cephalotes | reverse complement strand
TTTATTTACGTTTATTCTTAAATTAGTTATTAATTAATTAGTAGTAGTAGTTAGTAGTATGTGTGTGTGTGTGTGTGTGTGTGTGTGTGTGTGTGTGTGTGTGTGTGTGTGTGTGTGTGTGTGTGTGTGTGTGTGTATCTTACATGACAAATCGATGAACTTTATCAACGATATTGGTTGCCGGTATTATTTGCAGAAATGGTTGAGGCGATGAAGAAAGTAGCTTCGCTGGACGTAGAACTTACCGTAGAAGAAAGGAACCTTCTTTCGGTAGCGTACAAAAATGTGATCGGAGCAAGGAGAGCCTCCTGGAGAATAATCTCGAGCATTGAGCAAAAGGAGGAAAACAAGGGTGCCGAAGGGAAACTAGAGATGATTCGCCAATACCGATCTCAAGTGGAAAAGGAGCTCAGGGATATTTGCGCCGATATTCTCGGTGTCTTGGATAAGCACTTGATACCGTGTGCTTCTACGGGAGAATCTAAAGTCTTCTATTATAAAATGTAAGAATCCATTTGTATATTTTACGCAATTGTCCATAGGACAATATTAATCTATAGTTATTTTGTATTTTTGAAACAAAAATTTTAATTATTTTATTTATGAACACAATTTTATTATTAAATAATTTTTCATTTTTTTATATGTTATTTATAAAAATGATGCTGATAAATTATACTCAAAAATACAGTTGCGTCATAACGATCTACAATTTTTTATATCATAATGATTCTTAATAAAAATATCTTGCTCGCAAAGACGATATACATTAGTCATTGACACTGACTTTATATTTTATGTTACTGTATTTTTACCTAATAAATATAAGACTTTTTGATTTTTTATTATTTCTTTTATTTATTTATTTTTAAGAAAGTTATACAAAACTGTTGAATAACTGCACCATATTTCAGCGTATAATACAAATTGTTATTAATCCACCATTGATGAATTTTCAGGAAAGGTGATTACCATCGTTATTTGGCAGAATTTGCCATCGGTAACGACAGAAAGGAAGCGGCGGAGAACTCCCTGGTGGCATACAAAGCAGCGAGCGACATCGCCATGACGGAACTACCGCCGACCCATCCCATTCGCTTGGGATTAGCGCTCAACTTCTCCGTGTTCTATTACGAGATCCTCAATAGCCCTGACAGAGCATGCCGCTTGGCGAAGGCAGCCTTCGACGATGCGATCGCCGAACTGGACACGTTGTCTGAGGAGAGCTACAAAGATTCTACCCTCATAATGCAACTCCTCAGGGACAACCTCACTCTATGGACGTCGGATATGCAGGGAGATGGTTAGTGTCCCATTTATTTACAGAGGCAAAACTGCCATAGGAATGTTTTGATTATGCTAGAATGCGTTGTGCGACGTATCCCACCTATTCTCGATCGATCGACACGCAGACGAATACTATGCATTGTGATATAATGATTTTATCTCGTCTCACGTAATTTACCTAAAGTGTCTCAGAAGCTGCATGCTTCATCACAACTAGAAATATAAAAAAGATGAGAAACTTTTTTTTCAATGAACATATCTTTTATTAAATTCTAAAAACAAAAACTTTTTTAGCTTTATAATTCCAATTATGGTCTTTTTTTATTTCTGAATTTACTGCTGGGATAAAGTAAAAAACATTTTTGAAAATTGCAAATGAATGATCTGAAATTGTCGAAAGATTAGAAAAACGTGTTTTATATTCAAATTCATTTCACTCCTAATAGAGTTTCAAAATTAGCGTTTTTTAATTTGATGTACGTACGGGGTGATTTATTAAACCAATGATACGCAACTTGCGGCTCACCTGTGAATTTTCTGCGACCTTACGGCTCATAATTGGAAATAAAATTAATAAAATTATATTTTTTATGCAAACGAAATGAACAGATCCGAAAAATTTCATCTATTTCTAAAAGTGACCTGAAAATGAAAAAAAGATTGCGTATTATTGCATTGAATTATTCATTTTAAGTTCTACATACTTAGTTACTCAATAAATTGATTAAAAATTTTGTATAATTTTTAATATTATATAATATGAGAATTATGGATGATTTAATATTTTTCTGAAGAAATATTGAATATTGAAGTTATGAAAATTAGAGGATAAAATCAATAAAAACATTAAGATCATGAAATATTCTGAACTTTTCTCTCGCTCATATTTATATATATATATATTTCTGCTTATGAGCTTGTTTTTAATTTATTTTAACTTGTAAGAAAATTGTGCGGTTTTCGAACGCGGAATTAATACTTTGTTAATTCAGAGTCCGAGTCTGATCAACAAGACGATATTGCTGTTGATACCCACGATGCCTGAACATAGATACCCTTTTCCTATCGTCCTCATCCTCCCAGCATATCTGCACTTGGTGAGCGACATAATTCTTATACAATTGTCATTATATTAAAAGAAATAAAAAAAATGAGAAAAATATTACAAATTGAATTTATTTAAAATTATCTCTTCAAATTGCTTCACTTATCAAACATAATTTATTTGACATGCATTGTTTAGGTGCGTTCAACTAGATTATTTACTGACATATTTCGTATGTTTGTTGCGCAGGTGAAGCTGAACAAAAGGAGCAGCTGCAGGATGTGGAAGACCAGGACGTATCGTAACTCTAGCTGTAGTGAGTGTTATCTTGCGCATATAAAACTGAGACACAAGAAAAAACTCTTAAATAACTCGTAAGCAAAAGAAAAAAAAACCAATTCAGCAGGTGGCAGTTCGGGGTGGGAAGGGGAGATCTTTAGAAATTTGCGTGACCCTTTAAAAAAAGCACGCACTGTATGGTTACTTCAAAATAAAGCAGCAGCAGCAGCAGCAGCAGCAGCAACAGTGACAACAAAATACAACAACAGCAACATTAATAAATAAATCATTTAGTTCATCCGGCATTATATTACGTACACATACATACAATTGAGTTACAGAACATGCAAAAAGTAACGAGACAAAAGGGCACGCACTCTGCGGTAAATAGAGAGACTGCAAAGCATTTAGGAGAAAGGCACTTTTCTGTTGCCCCGTTTTTGCGTATCGAGAGAAAACGTCGTATTTGCACTTTGTATGCGTTCGATAAATGTGCAAACGACGTCGAGAACGTCGAGCCGATGTCGATGCCGGCGCCGGTCGATTTAATCTCGGCAATTCAGATTTTGATTTCCGTCACAGTGAGAACGAATTGTATCTCCTATGTTTTACAGTGAAAGAGGAACAAAAAGGATTGCCCGATGTCATATCGGAATATATTTACATGACTGTCTATTCTTATCTCCATCTGGAGTTCTCTTCCAATTTCCTCCTTTTCGTTCCTCGCTTTTTTTTTATTATGTGCACGATATTTTATTCCACGCGTCCTGTAATTATTACGTGTTTATTAGCGTTTAAATTGATTTATTTCGAAGACAATTTGCACCTCTCTCTCTCTCNNNTNNC
>NW_012130118.1:1335402-1342370 GCF_000143395.1 Atta cephalotes | reverse complement strand
TAATGGTGGTGGTGGTGGTGGTGGTGGTGGTGGTGATGGTGGTGGTGATGGTGGTGATGGTGGTGGTGATGGTGGTGATGGTGGTGATTGTGGTGGTGATGATTGTGGTGGTGGTGGTGGTGGTGATGATGGAGGAGGTGGAAGAAATTCTAAGGAAGGTATCAACGGTAGTGGCGGTGGCAGAGGAGGAGGAGGAGGAAGAGAAGAAGAAGAAGAAGAAGGAAAAGATGAATGTGAAGAAAAAGATGGAGATGATCGAGAAAAAGGTAAGGAGACCTGTTGCGAAGATTTCAATCGAACTTCCTCTAGCGTAATAATTTCACGTAATTTCTTTAGCTCCAAAAGCAATGCAGTATTATCTTCCATCATTTTTTTACTAGTTTCACGAAAGATGTTCATATTGATTGTCAGAGCGTTAAGAGTGATTTCGGTGTTCGTTCGCATCTACGATGGATCAAAAAGATATACGTAATATCAAAATATATAGATTTTGTAGTATACAAAATATTTATCATACATTTTTTCAAAAATTCGTAAAGAAATAAGAATATAATTTAAACATTTTAAATTTAATCTCACGGTGTAGAATCAAATAATGAATTTGAAAATAATCTTACCTGATTGAAATCTTCCGAAAGTCGCATCATCCTTTCCGACATTACATGCAGCATTTCCTTTTCGGAATGCATTGTTTCCACCAGATGATCAAATTTCTTTGTCGAAGAAGAAATCCTCCATAAAGGCGGAACGATCAATTTCTGTTGCAGTTTTTTGTAACCCTGTAAAAAAAATTGATCAATTTTATCTAAAATAGACAGATGTTATAAGTAAGATATTTATATATAAGTAATAAAAAAATATTTACGTACAGACATATATGTGTAATTAAAGTTATTTATAAAATTGTTTCTACGATTAAAAAATTTTTCCAAGTGCTAAGAATACCAAAGTATATCAAAGAATTTGTTTCATTTCAATATGTTAAGAATTATTGAAAAATTCGATTGTAATTCAATATAGCTGCAAAGAGGAAACAAGAATATTCATTTTAAATAAATTAATTAATAAGAAACTTACGACATTTACGAGATGCAGCAATTTTTTTATCAGCCAAATGCTGATAGTGATCACCCATGTGATTATCATACGGGTAATGTTTCTTCGTTGAAATACGTTGGTGGGAGTGTCTCGAACTGTTGTTTGGGGTGCCTGGTGATTACGAGAGCCATTCCAGTGATATTCTGTCTAATTATTTGAAAATACAGAGAAAGAAATTTTGAATTATTAGGATAAATTAATAAAGTGCACATCTGACAGGCAGCAACTTCAATCGGGAACTGAACAAATGAAAATAACATATATATAGCACAATTTGATAAAATTCTCCACATAAAAGATTTATATTTTTCCCTCAATGCTATATTGAATTACGACATCATAAGTGAGAAATACTTTATTTACACTTTATATACTATTTTATTTTAATAAACGACGTGTACTTTTTGCAAAGAGTCGTTACGACGACAATCATAGTCAGATAGTTTGGAAGCGGTTGTTGATTCCGGGAAGCGGCTGTCTTGATGAGATATTTTATAGAATAAGGGTAGATCTAACGGAAGCGAATGCTCCTCATTCTTCTTCTTCATTTCCGAAAGCGGATCCGTCTCCGTGATATCCGACGCGCCGGTTGCCGGTTGCCAATGCCTAGCCGCCTCTCCTTCGTCGGCTTTATCCTCATCCCCGAATGTTAAGGTCGTTCGGCGATAGTGTTTCATCAATCCGATCACGCGAGGTGTCGTGGACTCCGGCGTCGGCGGAATATCATTTTTCTCGGCTTCTCGCTTCGATCTTTCGCATTCATTCGATTCATGCTGATGGTTCAGTTTCCTCGGCGAAGTCGAAGATGTGCAAAAGACGGAGGGTAGACTCGGCAGGGACAATGTCGAGACGGAGATGTGGGGGAACTTCTTATACTTGCGTAACAAGAACTCGCTGCTTTCATCGGCGTCGCCGCGAGTCTTCCCGCCATTTACTTGCCGCAGATATGCAAAGATCTTCCGGAATTCACGCCAATTCGCTGTCAAACGTTCGCTGATCTTTTCGAGCGCGACATCGAATTTTTTACAGTCACTCGATGTTCTCCTCTTATTTTTGCCCGAATTATTTCGCAATCCATCGTCAGATTTATTGACGGATTTACGGACTGATACTCCGAGCTCGTCGGTCTCGCATAAAATCTCAAAATGTGGGGCTTCCGAGACGCGATCCGTCTCCAATTTATTGCCAATTATCGTCGACGACTGCTCGTCCAGATAGCTATTTATCTCACGCATGAAATTATCGTTCATCGAAAACGTCTTGTCTAATAAATAACAATCGTCCATTGTTTCAAATATATTATAGTGATTCTCTCGTTGATTCGAACTGGGAAATCGTTTTTCATCGAAATTCGCAGGTTCTGGGACATTTGCGAAAACGCATATGTCGTCACGCGATTCCAAATCGGAGTGAAATTTCGTTGACCTCAAAATATTTCGATAAGTTTCTTTATCGACGGTATTCGAGGATCTTTCATCATGTGTTATATTAGCCATTCTATTTTTATTTATCTTATTGTTCAAGGATGATAAACAGAATGAATTCTCCGTGAAATCAAACGGCTCGCTGGCGATCGATTTAATAGTATCCTGCTCGCGTTCACAGTTTTCTAAATAATTATTAGAATAATCATTTGTACACTTGGTATCGTAAATCCGAAGCTTCGACTTACAATACCTGGACGAGATCGGACTCGATTGCTCTATCATCTGCGCAACGATTTCGATTTTTGAATCATTTTTCAAGTCCTCCAATTTTGTCCTAGATTGTTTGGAAACGATCTCCGGACTGAGCTTATTATCGCAGAGCGGATCCACGTGAGGCGATTCGAATAGCACCGATTCCGGAGAATATTGATGATGTGGATGCGAAGTGTCGCTCGTTTCTTTGTCTTCATTTCTCTGATCAAAGAATCTCGGCCGAATGTTTTTCTGAGAAGACTCTTGCACCTTCAGAAACTTAGCCTTCTTCCGCGTTCGTTTGTGCTTGCGTCTCGTCATGAAATATGTATGTCCAGATAATCACTGTGTATTACATACAAGATCGTCTCGCGATGAATTAAATACCTATCTATTTGCACTCTTTATTATAGTTGCACGATTTAATCAGACTTTAAAGCACTTTCATACGAATTGCGGGTACGAATTGCGGGAGAATTATTGTATCCACGCTTGAGAGTTCGTTACTGTCCATTTCAAGGTTGTCTACTTGTGTATTATTGTGGTTCGGTTATTTACATATGATGATACGTAGCTTCCCGTTATGCGCATAAATAATATATAAATCTATCGATTACTGATCGTTTCTATCAATACAGATTAACTTTAATATCTTCTTTTTCTAATACTTACAATTTGAAAAAAATGAAAATTAAACCGATTATAATTTCGTCATATTTAAGTTTATCTTCTTGTATAGTCTATCATTTAAAATCGATTTTAAAGTATAAATAAATTTATGACATCTGATTATCAAAGTCATAATATACAGGCAAGTTGAACTTTCATTCGAAGAAAATTTGAACTTAAATTTAATTCATGACAGAGAACAAATATAAAACTAATTAAATAAGAGAAACCCTATACTCAGCCTAGCGAATCTTAGTGCGGATCTTAAATATTTTTATGTGAATTTATATACATATCAAATTTTGTAAATTTGCACGCCGAAATCTTTTCCAATCTTGAAACACATCAATCATGAACAGAACTAGAGTATAGTAATATCACATATTAAATACATAAAATCTGTGATATAAGAAGAAACTTTCTTACATTTAGTCGAAAGAGCGTTTATTCAAACTTTTCTTACATCGTACATAAGAAAAAGTTGCTCGAGCAGATATACCAATTTTGAAAAGTCCAATTTTTTATTCCTTATTTTACATAAATTCCTATTACAGATATAATTTTTCTCTACAGTTTCTATACTAATAATATTTCACTTATACTATGATCTTAATATTCGATAATCTGTCCACAATTCTATATTTTTAACATACATATCTGCAAGTCAAGAAAAATGGAAGATACATTCACGACTTTTGTGCTTTTCACGATAAAAAATTTCGATTGTTGTGTTAATCTATCATAATTACAAGGCGGGCAAAGAAGGCCAGCAATTCTCATTACACACAATTCGACAGAGCACGCTCTATCCAACTAGGCCCGACAGAGATCTCACTTTTTATTTACAAAGTCTTCTCCCTTCTGAATATTTTTCTTAAGCTCCGGGATGGCGGCGTCCAGCAATTTTTGCTCAAAGCTGCTTAGTTTACCTAATCCCAAATTCTTCTCAATTCCATTTTTCTAAAATTTCAAATAAATTCCAAATGAAAATTTTCATTTTTTTTTATAATGATGTAATAAAGTAAAACATCTTTTATACATTTTTATTTGGAATAATCTTCCTAAAAAATTTTCGAATATTTTTTCAAAATTGAATTGTATGTCATATTATTCTAAGAACAGACAACATAATAAAAAATACATTTTTATATTGATTAAAAAACAAATCATGCATATGAAGAGAAGATAATGTTTTATTTGAAATTATTTCGATGTCTTTACTTACGCCCAGAAGTATCGGCGTAGAAAAGTATTTGGCGTCAGTGACATTCGATTTGACGTATGAGCACTCGATGATACCCGTTTCCCCATTCAACGCTCTTATTAATGAAAGACCAAATCGTGCGCCAGCAAAAGCCATGGACAAAGTCGCGGATCCAGTTCCTGCCTTAGCTTTAACGACCTCGGTACCAGCCTCTTGAATTCTCTCGGTAAGAGCTTTCAGCTGATTATCCGGAAAGGAAATCGATGGTGTGCACTGCGAGATCAACGGGATAATAGTGATGCCACTATGTCCGCCAATGACTGGGACGTTGACTTTTTGTGGATCAAGGCCCTAAAAAAACAATCATTTCAGTATTATCGGTATCTCAACCTTTTTTTTAAATTTTTTTTATATTATGAACGAAAGAATAGAAAATAAGCGACGCATTTATATCATTCCAATTCAATATGAACGAAAATTAATACTGTTGCATTCGACGTCTTTAATTACATTTATATATGAGATAATTATGTTAAAAACAAAAAATAAATCTTATAAACAATATTGAAAATAGATCAAAAAATGTTCAACACAAATATGATATGAATAAAAAGGGTTATACTTGATCGAGGTACAATTTAAAGTGGAAAGTGTAAAAATTTACACAAAAATATTAGGCATCAAGATCTCTGATCGAATATGGCTTTATCCGCAAACGCATTGTTAAATTTTAGAAATCTTCTTTCTCGTATTATACATATGTACATTATCATATTTAATCTCTTACATATAGAACAATCTGAAACTGAATGTTTGTACTTTAGAAATAGGTGAAAAAAAAAAAGATAATCGAGATATGTTGATCAAAACAGGTGAAGTCTTAATTTATTAAGATTGCTATAGTGACTTTCGTAACGTACATATTTTTAATGCCGAGATAATTTTGTTTGTGTTAGGAACATAAGTTAAAAGTATTTACTTATGTATAAGTTAAAGATTATTTTATGTATGTATATTGCTATATTGAATACCTTAGATTCCGCGATGAAGGTGTTTGCTCTGACAATATCCAAAGTAGTCACTCCGAATACGCGATTAGGATCATAAACGCCCGCCTTTTGTAGCACTTCACTCGCAATTGGTACTGTGCTGTTGACTGGATTTGAGATGATTGCTACCAAAGCCTTTGGTGCAACTTCAGCCATCGCAGCGGCAAGATCTCGGACGATGGAGGCATTCGTATTAAACAGATCATCACGTGTCATGCCTGGTTTGCGTGGAACTCCTGCAGGTATAATAACAACCTAAAAGCAATCCATGAATAAATAAATCGTGAAAATTTAAAACGAGATCGATTAATCTCAATCTAAAAAGTTAAATAAAAGGTATAAGTAACCATTTGTAAATGTAATTATTAAATATTTGTAATTATTAAATATTTGTGTTATAAACACAATAGTAGATACTAATGTATTTATCAAATACTAATATAATCTTTTTGTATCATAATGATGACACATACCTGAGAACCTTTAAGAGAATCTTTGAGCTGCTCCGGACCATTATAGGCTTTAACTTTTGCAGGAGTATTCATATGTGAGAGATCGGCAGCGACACCAGGTGTGTTCACAATATCATATAACGATAATTCCGTAACAAGAGGGGACTGTTTGAGAAGCAAAGACAGTGGCTGGCCAATGCCACCGCTTGCTCCCATGACACTGACTTTTACATCGCGCTGCGAAAAGAATAAAACAGTTAGAATTTTAACATTTTGAAAAAAACAATTTGCCTAGGACTCAATTCAAGAAAGGAGTTTAATTAAGAAAGTATACTCTGTTAAATCTTTAAAATAATTGTATTTGTAATTAATGTTTAAAAATTCTCATCTGGTGATTTCAATGTGTTTATTTTAATTTGTTTTATAACTTATTTTTTCATATAAAGGAATCATAAAAAATATGTAGGTATAACAAAGCATTCGGAATTATTCTTTTTTCGCAATCAGGTTCCGAAAATGTGATGGGCCAATGTAACGTGTTAGCATTGGAGTTGAATAATTTGCAGTTGCATAACTGTTCCGATTACGATTGCGGCACTCATGGTTCTGATATATGGTAATGATATATGATAGATAACAAGCGATATCTCTTGATCTCTTCCATCACGCCATACGTATCGTCAAAGGTCATTGAAGATTCTCTTTTTGCATTCGTCATATGAACCAACGATCCCAACAGATATAGCAAATGCGACCATAACCAGCGACTCGTATATTAATATGAAGATGTGAACTTGTGTGTATATATATATATATA
>NW_012130118.1:1326404-1331870 GCF_000143395.1 Atta cephalotes | reverse complement strand
AAAATTTGTTTCTTATAATTTTATCAAAATTACCAATAAATTACCATTTTACCGTAATTTAACGTAAATAATTGTAAGATTGAATTTTACGATATTTTTGCATCTCTAATTGTAATATATCAACTAAAAAGATTAACTCAGTGAGATTTATATTAAAATATATACGCAATTTACAAAATATTATTTGGTTGTCAAATGTGTGTAATTGTTAACTTAAATTGTCAGATCACATTCATAATAAGCATGCGTACTTTTAATAGCTTATATATTGCAGAAAATTACAATTTTTTTCTTTGCAGTTATCATCTCTATTGATAATCAAACTCAGATGATAACATTAAAATCACAGTTTTAAATAAAGCTCGAGTATTATTAAATTTTAAACATATATACATGTCTACGAAGCTAATAAATTATGTAATTAGTATTGTATTATAAATTTTTTAATCGCTTAAATTTTGATAATTATGCGAACTTCTGTAAGAGCCGATCGTCTTTAATAATATAATCTCGTTGGTACTTTATATAATATAGCTATATGTATTATAAATTTATATTTATTATTATGCAAGTATTTATTATAATAAATAAACATGCATATTTTTGTGATAAGATATATAAGACATTATTGAATACTTTTAAAATGTAATATTATAATTTAATTGTATTACAATTAAGTTATAATATTATATTTTAAAAAGTATTTGAGATTAATAATAATATTATATAAACAAATATAAAATTTTATGTAAACGGACATAGGTACATATGTACATGCTCGGTCACTGAAACGTTTATTTTATAGATTTTTAAATGATATACATGTTTTTTTTATAGTATAATATTGATAGTATAATAAATATATTTTGAGAAAAAAATATGCTTATAGCTTAATTTAAAACTTCTAAAAGGAATAAAAACTAGACTTGCATTTGATACGAGGCAAGTCAATAAGTTAGAAAATCTGTCAGAGGGCACTTGCAGTGTCATGTCACATTATTTTTTGACAAGTAGCATCTCTCAGCTGAACTGTCAAATTTTGAGCGGAATTTATCGCGTGGTTTCATTTCTGTAGACGATTAAAGCGAACAACCTTTGTATTTTTTGCAAAATGGAAAAAAAATGATTTCGTGCAGTGATCAAATATCTACATATGAAAGGTTTAACGCCGAAAGAAATCAAAGCGAATTGAATAATGTTCATAGCACATCTGCACCAGCGTTTGCGACTATATGAATGAATGAATTTAAACGTAGTCGTATCCATATGTGATACACCTCGTTCGGGACATTCAATTAAGGTTGTTACTGTCAGAAATTATCGATAAAGTCCATGATATTGTTTTGATTGATCAACGAGTGAGCTTGTTCAGGTCACAGACATATCACATGGCACAGTGATTTCAATTTTGCACGAACAATTGGGTATGAAAAAGCTATCGACAAGATGAGTGCCGCGTTTGCTCACTGTGGATCATAAGTGTGACCGTGTGCCGATTTCAAAACAATGTTTGGAGATGTTTCAACGTAATTTCAGATGAATTTCTGCGTCAATTCATTACTGTGAACGAAACATGGATCCATTATTTCACACCCGAGACGAAGGAACGATCAAAACAATAGACATCACTGGATGAACCAGCTCCGAAGAAGGCCGGAAAGGTGATGATCACAGTTTTTTGGAATGCACGCGGTATAATTCATATCGATTATCTTCCATCGAAGCAAACGATCAATGACGATTACTACGCAGCCTTATTGAACCATTTTAACAATATTTTAAAGAAAAAATGTCTCCATTTGGAAGAAGAAAGTGCTCTTCCAATCAAGACAATGCACAGATTCATACGTGTCCGGCACCGATGAATTCAACGAATTCTGCTACGAATTACTTCCCCATCCAGCATCTTCGCCAGATTTAGTCCTCTGCGACTATTTCCTATTTCTAAACCTGAAGAAATAGTTCGGAGGAAAGAGATTCATCACTAGAGAGCAGCTCATCGTCGAAACAGAGGCTTATTTTGAAGGATTGGACAAATCATATTCGGACGGCTTGAAAAAGTTGGAGAATCGTTGAATCAAGTCAGCAATATCGAGCTGAAAGAAGACTATATTGAGAAATAAAAATGAATCGATCAAAAAAAATGTGTTTTATTATGTTTTTCTAAAAACTTATTGACTTGCCCTCGTATAAATGAATAAGAGTTAAGATTTTTGTTCATTTTCTATTTATATCCTTTAATTAAAAGAAACGTTAAATACATACGTATGAAACTTATAAACTCATTGATGGATGTAATCTCTTAAAAAGAAATGTTTTTGAATAAAATTTAATAACAGCATTATCTCTTTTGTTTTATAATAAATTTTTACAAATCCGAGTCCGTGAACAATTCTTCTTGCTTAAGTAATTTCCTAAACGAATTAAATATAGCAATCGCGATTATGCGGACAGACTTTAAACTCGAATCGATATCAACCTTCGTCGCGAAGAGATCAACAATGCTGCAAATGTTGTGCCTTCGGAACGCGTATCGAGCGATGAACCGAAGCCGATAGGTCCTCACGATTTACGCTGTCATGCATTCGAAAACGCAATGAAAGGAGAGAATCGATCGGTTGCGTGTTAAGTTGCCGCTAATTTGGATTTATGTTTGCGTTCGCATGGTGGCTATCGACATTTTGTTCGCCGATCGATCTCAAGAGGCTCAAGCGATCTACGATTTACTCCGTTTACTTTAACTACTGCTGTAGTCAACGTCAACGCGATGCGACGGACAAGACAAAGCGAGGAACCAACAAATTAATTTCCGCAGCGCATTAGGGCTGCATTCAGAAATTTCACCTAAATCCACCCAAGTGTCATTTTATCTTTGTCTGACATTCGATGAACAACAAGGATACTATTTTTCCTGGATAGAATAAAGATTCTGAACGCGATTCGGCAATTGTAGATTCGTGTGTTCCGTGCGTAAATTTACTCAAGCAACACAGAAAGTTCAAAATCGGGACATAAAACGTCTTTAAGATATCTTTTCAAAAAATGTTTTTTATATATACCCAATCCTGCGAATTGCACGTCGAATTTAATTTTTAATGTTTCTTGAAACACAACAGAAACCTAACAGAATTAGTGCAATATTATCACAAATCGACAAGTAAGTAACTTAATAATATTGATGCTCATAGACATCTTGGAAGATGTTAATACGATGCTGACGAGCATCAAACCTATAATAATATTTAATATAATTTTATTGCAAAATAATATATTTTTATGTTAATTTGTGTACAACGGCTTTAGTATGGACTAAGTACAATTGAATTTATTATGGGTTTCATGCGAACGGAAAACAACTTATATTTAGTATTTCATAAAGATCAAAAAAATTCAAGAAATCTTGTCTTGGTTTTGTCTTGAATCAAGACAAAATCAAAACAAGAAATTGAAAATTGATTTCAAGACAAGACAAGAAATTGTTATTATTAAGACCAAGATTCATTTTTTGATAATAAGTCAAGAAATTTTTTGAAATTTCTTGAATTTCCGTAACAGTTTTTATTTTTAATACTTTATTATTTTAATATTTTATTTCTGATTTGAAAAGTTTTGAATAAGTCAGGTTTCAACATTTTTAATTTATTGGTATTTATAACAAGTTATATAATATAGAAATATATATTCATACATTTTCAAATAGTTAAATAGCAAAATAAGATATGAGCAAAGTGTAAATCGAATGAAAAAGTGAAGTCTCTGATCTAATCAAATTAAATTATACTCACCGATGCACCTTGTTGTAGAGATATTAACTTTTACATTTATGTAAAGAAATATATATAAAATCAATATTGCGATATTACTGACAAAAGTATATTATGTACAAATATTTGCGTATTTCTACTAATAGTATCAATTAAATCAAGAATGATTAAAATATATAGTAATTATAATAATTATTATTATATTTAATAATCTTAGGAATCTAATAATCTGAAATAGTTACATTTGGCAGTAATCTCATGATATTAAAAATGATAATTTGAGAAATATTTTTAATCTTTATTAATAGATTTGTGCATAATAAACATTATAGGAACATTTTTAAACATAGTTAATTATGAGATGACTCGACATTCAATTTGTACCTATGTTTTCTTATTATCTTTTATGACATAGTCAAAGAGCCACAAGAGTCCTGTTTAAAAAAATCAAGAAATTCAATTCTTGAATTCAAGACAAGAAATATAAGAGAAAGGTCAAGAAATAGTCAAGAAAAACCAAATTTCTTATCTTGAAAATCAAGACAAGACAAGAAAAACTCTTTAAGACAAGAAATCTTATCTTGATGAAACACTTATATTGATGGAAACGGACAGTATACAGATCTGTGTACACCGCGTTTACGCCGATTTGCCCGGCGCGGCCGGTTGCGTCGCGGGCGTCGCGGGCATCGCTAGCGTCGTCAATCACCATCGCGTTAAATCTCATCACTCTCATTGCACTTGATCGCGCTCGCGCCGCAAACGAGCATAACGTGTTGTTGTAGCGTGTTGTTGTGTCGTGTTTCCCGTACATAAATACAGCAACTGATTTATTCTTGCAACTCGCTCTCAATATATTGGAAATGTTGGTGCATTAATTTCTGTACGAGAGAGGTACTAATCAGCGTTTGTATATGTTGCGTTGGACGGCCATCGCACACGCGTGAACACACTCGAGCATATTAATCGAGATGTCGATCGAAGCGAGTGCTGCGTGTCATTTTATTTATTTATTTATTGATGGAATCTTTTCGTACATAAAACAAAGGAGCTAAAAAGTAACTACACAAGAATCAAACGTACAGATTTATGTCACGTTTTGTAAATAATATCTATAAAATAATTCATATGATAATATAAGAAAAAAACGTATTTAAAAAAAACATTTTTAAAAAAAGATAAAATAATCACCAAGTGCATAAAAAAAATATTGAATACATTCTTAATCGAAAAACAAATATGAAATAAATATAATTAATCAAATATTTCATTAGACACATAAGATAGATGTATTGATTTAATTCATTTATTGCTAATTTAATTATTTAGATTTGTTCTAAGATAAATATATATGCGCTTTTAGCATTTTGAGACCACTTACATATCTCAACTTTTAATAAATCATTTATGGATGTCCATACCTTAATAATAATTACCTCGTAATAAATTTGTATAATGTCATTTTTTTTATATTTTTGCCATAATGAAAAATTGCACTGTTAACTTTAAATATACTATAAATATTACCACCAATATAAATTTTTTACGAAGATATAAATTTAATATTAAGATTTGTAATCTTTCTCTCACTTTTCTCGTTCTTTCCTTGCCCTCATTTTCTCTTTTTTGCATTCTTATTTTCTCATAATCTTTACATTTTGTGCTCACTCTCTTCTCCTTCCCCCCCTTCTCTCTCTCTCTC
>NW_012130118.1:1315291-1323151 GCF_000143395.1 Atta cephalotes | reverse complement strand
CTCTCTCCCCTCCTCCTCTCTCTCTCTCTCTCTCTCTCTCTCTCTCTCTCTCTCTCTCTGTTTATCTACCTGATGTACATAAATTACACCTGTATATGCATTAAAGTTCACTTTCATTTCTAATATTATTTAGATTTTATTGAAAGTACAAATTAGTCCGTTCAGTCCGTTGTTTTGTGCATTTATTTCAAAACAAAATGAATGAACAAAAACACAGATCAATTAAAGTATTGTCCATCGCTGCCTACTACTTTTTCCCATCTCGAAAAAATGACTCGTCTTTGGAGGCGATCCAATTTTGGAGCCAATTTTCGATTTCTGCGAAAGAAGTGAACCGATGACTTGCCAAATCGTGCTGCATCCTTCGGAACAACCAGTAATCAACTCAGAAGGAGCAATGTCCGGAGAATACGGCGGGTGCGGTAAAACATCCCATTTGAGCGTTTCAAAATATTTTTTTTTACGACTTTAGTGACATGAGGCCGAGCGTTGTCATGAAGAAGAATAACTTTATCATGTCTTTGCTCGTATTCCGACCGTTTTTCTCGCAATGCACGGCTCAACCGAATCAATTGTAGCCGATACCGATCGCCCGTAATGGAATCGCCCTCAGGTTTCAGCAGCTCATAGTAAACAAGACCCTTTTGGTCCCACCAGATACAGAGCATGATCTTCGAATCATGAAGGTTCGGCCGTGGTGTTGATGTTGAGGTCGATGGCAACGATTAACCAAGCTTAGCGTAGTATTTTTTCTTCTTGAGGTTGCCGTAGAATATCCACTTCTCATCTCCAGTCACAATCCGATGCAAAAAACCTTTTCTCTGTTGTCTTTGAATCAGCTGTTCGCAAATGAAAAATCGCCTTTCAACATCTTTTGATTTCACTTCATAAGACACTCAATTTTCTTGTTTTTTGAATTATTCCCATGGCTCTCAATCGTAAAAACGGCTTGTTGAGTTACCCCCAATGATTCTGCAAGCTCCTCTTGCGTTTGACTCTAATCTTCTTCGAGTAATGCCTCTAATTCTTTGTCTTCGAATTTTTTTGCTGTCCAGAGCGAGGCTTGTCTTCAACGCTGAAATCTCCATCCTTGAAACGTCGAAACCATTCCCTACATGATTTATCAGTTGGAACAGTGTCACCATAAATTTCGACAAGCATTCGTTGGGCTTCAGCCGCACTTTCCAATTAAAGCAGAAAATCAAAACCTCCCGCAAGTGTTGCTTAGTTAACACAAAATTCGACATTTCAAACACAATAAAAATCAAGGTTTTTTTGTATGAAACTCAAAGCGATATAAACTGAATATTATTAGCAGATGTTTAACCTCTCTGAAACCGCCAAAATCAGCTATGAACTATTCACAACAGCTGAGGCTATCTTTAGGGAAACGGACCGAACTAATTTGTACTCCCAATATATTAAAATTAAAATTGTTTGCAGACATTGTGATAAGCAACTTAATGAACAAAACCTTTATATGTATGCGTCACACTGAAAAAAAATTTGAAAAGCTGTCACTTTTCGGAACCCGATCTCCAGATCTCGGTATCGGTTGCACCAATTTTATTCGGACTGGTTGCAATCGAAAGATACCGATGACATTATATACAGGGTGTGTCAGGTATTTGAGGACACTCACATATGTGCTTGTCACTTCGCAGCAATATATTTTTCTTTCTTTTTTCCTTTCAGATCATAAATGGGAGAACAATAAGCTAACTCAGAAAATGAAAAGACACGCTGTTATCATCGCTATACACGCGAATCACAGAAATCTTGAAATCTCTATATTTTTGAATCTTGCCCGATCGTTTATTCACAAAGTTCGTCGAGAGTTAGAAGTATCTGATGACAATGTGGAAAGTGTTGCGCAAAAAATATAAAGCACGTTCAGACACAGTTAAAACATCACAGTTTGTGCAGCAAGTCCAGGGCATTATTGATGAAGACCCTTCAAAATCCATAAGAGTCATATCGAGAGATCTTCAGGTTTCTGAGTGCATAATCCGTCGCATTGTCCAGATCAGACATCCGGTACAAGTCATACGTGATGCGCAAAGGTCAGTTTATGTCTGCACGCATTCGAGAACAGCGATTCATCCGGGCACAACGACTTCTAAGCAAAACATCCTGAAATCTCGGATATACTCTGGTTTTATTCTGACGAAAAAATTTTTGACCAGGATCAAAAAGCCGACGAAATGATAGGTGGCTATGCTGATTCTTCAGAAGTGCCTCATGCACACAAAGTTTCCAGTAACTGTCATGGTTTTGGGAGTGATGAGCAATGAAGGACACGTCATGCCACCCCATTTCTTTCCTCAAGAACTTCGGGTGAATGCTGCTGCCTACATTGCGGTTTTGGAACCAGTGAAACCCTGGATAGATAGCGTGCGTGGTGAAAGGCCATACGTATTCCAACAGGACTCTGCTCCTTCATATAAAGTCACGACAAGATTGGATGTCCGAGAATCTGCATGATCACATAACCCCAAACATATGCTCCCCTGATCTTAATCCTTTAGATTATTATGTATGGGGCGTTGTAGAACGGGAGACCAATAAACATCCCCATAACACGCTTGATTCCCTCAGAGCAACTACCAGAGTAATGACGCATATGGGCACAAGGATTCTTTGATTCGAGCATACAAATGTTTTCGGCAGAGAATTGAAGCTGTTATTACTGCTAAAGGCGATTTTATCGAATAACTGTATAACCTACGAATTACTTACTTTGCTGTAAAAAATTCAATAAAGTACAATAAGTTTTCTAAGAAATATACAAATTTTAGTTATAGTCAATATGTCCTCAAATATCTGACGTACCCTGTATATAATAAAGGTGTTTTTAAATTTTTGATTACGATTTTAATTTCTGAATAATTTTAATTTAAAGTTTGTTGATATCAAAACTCCATAAAACTAGTGATTGCGTGAATATGGTAACGGCACAAACATATACACAATATCATTGACATATCAAGCGGTCACGCGTCCCATCAAGCGACCCGTTTTATATATTATTTATTATTTTATGCAGTTAGCGACGCTACCGAATCGCTTAATATAAAAAAAAATAGTGATAAAAATATAAATTGTAAAATGAACATGAACGTTCAACACGTATCCAGAAGGTAGAGAGGGATTAACCTTTAAACCTATTCCTCTTTCTCCACCCGATTTATGATTACAAGTTGTGATTGACAAAACGTATTATTTTTTCTATTCAAAGTTAGAAATGAGAAGGAGATGTATTCTAAGCTATTGTAAATTATACTCAAAAAGAGAATAATTTATTAATGCAGGGAATTTATTAATGTTTATAATATTGACGACAATCAATATAAAACCTTCCCTTAAAAAAAATTCTGGAAAATGAGATATATATGTATAATTCAAACTTTTATCTCTTGCTCCTGTTTCTAATATTTCGATTGATCGACCAAACTGTCGCACAATTGTCGTAAATCGAATTCAAAAGGTTTGTTCATCTTGAAAATTCAAAGTCTCAGAACATTTTATGGGGAAATTCTCCGATTCCTTTCTTCTGTTTCCTTTAATGCCCGACGAGGCCGATGTACTCGTAAGCGCATATGCGCGTGAGAAATGCAGCCCCTCTCGTTGCGTTATACGGGCGATCATCGGGCGCAACTTTGTATGGAAATCTCGATACATACACGATAAAGAAGCGCGATGAAGAAAGACGGCGGAGGGAAGGGGAAGGGAAACGGGAAAAAAGGCGGGGAAAATGTGATCGACGGGCTTTGCAATGGTGGCGATGGCGGGTCGGGCGGTGTAGTGGTAGCGGAGGGCAATCGGCGCCGGGGTCATCATTATCCGACCATTATCCGGCCCCGGCCCAACCACTGTAATCCGTATTTCATTCTCCGCCGCGGTTTTTTGTCGCCGGTCGAAGAGCGGTTATGGTTACCCCGTAGATTACAGGCGCGCAGCGCAGCCCACTACGATAGTTTCCGCGATGCAACGCGCCTGGACGGGGTACCCACCCCCGCCAGCTTACGCTTCTTCCCTCCCGTCTCGAGGTCTCGAGATCCCTGCGATAAAGCAGGTCAAGGGGCACAAGAGGGCACACGCACTTCTCGCTAACTTTCATTTTTTCGCAAATATAACGGCCTTCTTGACATAAAATTGTAATAGATAAATTGGGAAAACGATTATGAATACGTAATATACTTACCTTTAATAAATTCCTTTATCTAATAATAATATATAAAATCATTGAAAAGATACTAAATATTTCAATGTGTTTCCTTTTAATGACTCTTATTTTTTATAATTCCTTTTTTTTTTTAATTGTTTGATATGCATATCTTTTCCAGATCGTATAAAAATTTTTGACGATATAAAAAAGTTATAATATTATTGGAATAAGTAAAAATTAACCTAAAAGGGGACTACGTTGAAAAGTAAAAAAAAAAATTTGTTAAAAATCATTTTCTTGTGAAATGTTTTCTTTATCAGGTCGAAATTTTTTCCAACTATTCTCATATAGATCTGAAAATAAATTTTGTTTGGACTATCAAAATAATTATGCAGAACGCTCAAATTAATTATCAGATATCAAAATCTTTTGTAGCGTTGTTTATCATACTTGAGTTTTCTACGTAATTATTTTGACAGTTCAAATTATTTTCAAATCTCTATTCTTTAAATATTTTAGAGTGAAATCTCACTTTAAAGAGAATTAAGCCAGCTCGAAAAAGAATGACTCACAATAAATTTGCAATCTTTAAGATGGGATTACACTCTTTAAAGTGACAATTTACTCTAAAAAAAAGTTTTAGAGAGTAGAGACTTAAAAGGGGACCCTGATTTCCAAAGGCAGCAGCGCGGCGTGTCGCAATACCGTTTAACCATCAAGATCGATCTCTCGCGAGATCTCGATCTCCGAATCCGCGAGACAACGTGTGTCGCCCGTAATGAATCTCGGTTGTTGCATAATGAGAGCATAAATTACGCGCTCTCGTACGAGAGATCGAGAGATACTCTTTCTCTCTTTCCTCCTCCCATGCCTCCCACCGTGATTATCGGCCACTGCGGGCAAGCGCAATAAATTCCGACGTATAGACAACGAGGTGTGTGTCGTCCGTAACGCACGCACACAAACGCGCATGCTGTCACTCGTTGTTCGTATACATATATATATATATATATATATATACATATACTTACATATATTTACCTGGCAATTAGTTTTGCGGAGAATGTTGTTGTCCTTGGTCGTACACACAAAGCGAGCGCGAACGTTTGCGGGGGTGTCCTCCCGAGTCTATACGTCGCATCGCTGAGAACAACAGCCTGCGGAGGATCTCGAAATGAATTATATATTGCATATGCGCCTCTCTTTCGATTTCGATGATCGTGTCGGATGGATTTCAATTTACGTTAATTGCGTGAATTTTGTTATATCTGTTATAATTTTGCTATATTAAGATTGTATTATATTTTTGCCAATTATTTTATATATTTTTCAATATTAAATTCTTGTGTAATTTTAATTTATAATAATAATAATTTATAATTTATAATATAATAATTATTATGTATAGCTTTCTACAGTATGTGTTGATTGTGTTAAAATGTGGCATTATGATTTTTCTTTAATTAATGTAAGATTAGGTGTTATATATACAGTATGTTTCACGGAAAGATGTTGAAATTAATCAGCTGTTATTTTCAAATGTATTCACTCAGTTATTAAAGAGTTATCAAAAAGTGCATTGAAAAGATGAGAGTTTGCGATTTTTAGAGAGTATAAATAATTCTAAAAATCAATATTTTTAAAGTGCATACTGTTTGAATTTGTGTAAAGTTCAATTTTTTAAATGAAAACTTGTAAAAATTTATTTAATATATCGTTTTTATTATTGCTGTCAACTTTTTTGATAATTCTTACTTTTGATACTGTTCTTTGATTCTATTCTTTATTTCTTTCTTATTTTCGTGTTTATGATTTTGAATATTAATCATTTGCTTATTTGATTATATTAACATATTTCTTATCAATAAAGTAAACAAGTCTCCACTTCAATTTGCCTTCCCTTCGCCCCTTAAAAAAAAAATCCATGGATATTATACTATTTTCAGTTGATGTCGACTGGATATTGACACTTAATAAATTCAATCCTTTATTACGTAAATCGCATTATTCATCTGTTATAAATGATTAATATAGAATAGAATTTATTACACTTCATTTACATAGCCAAGAAGGGGACTTGGTTTACATAAATTCTTTATCCACACTCATCCTTCCACATTGCTAGTACCTAACTTAAAAAAAAAACAAATAAAAGATTTTCTTAATATTCTTATTTTCATTTCTTTGAATATCATAATATATGTTTTTCTATCTTATAATATTTATTACCTACATATCACAGTCTGATCATTGCATATACTATATTATACAATACACTACAATACAATAGTACGACTCATAGCTACAATATACATAGATATGTCGCAGTACATCATATATTCCTAATATTATATCACAGCATTTCTAATAGTGTTTTACGCACTTCTAGATGCAAACTTGTTCTTCTGCCTAAATACATTACTTCATATCCTTTACCTCGCTATTCTTTATATCTCGCTAATCTTTTCCTCCGTTTTCCTTTTCCTGATTCTTTTTTTCTTTCTCTCTCTAATTTACCTAAAACTTTACATTTAATTGAATCTAGTTCTTCGTTCCAAAGTTTCTTCCATATTTCCTCCTTATCCTTTCCTAATTCCGTCTAAACCAACTACATACTTTTGGACATTTATCAATGATTAATATATAAATCTTATTTTATTATGCACACCAAACATTCTGCGTATTAACAGCTTATTTGATTTATTTGCTGTTAATACATCTTTACAATCATCCTTCGTCGCGTTTGTTGATGAAAAATTGTATTGCACGTACAAAAAAGATTTCAGATATCGATTTCAGATACCAAGCAATTTTCATATTTCAAGCTATACTTACTCGCGGTCTCTCGAATTATCCTGTTTCGTTCGCGAAACAATGGCGGGCCGATAAAGTTGCGAGGACTCATTTATCGTGGTCCAACTCGAACGATATGCGGTCCTTCGCGGCGGCGCTTATGATTGCCCCGCGCGAGCGGCTATCTCTTCTCTCGCCCTTTGCCCCTTCCCTATCTCCTTCGCTGCGTATTCGTTACTCCCCTTTAACACGTGGTTAAACTTCGTGCTCCTTCACCGACCTCGCGGTACCGACCGCGATAGATTGAAGCGGGTCCGATTTCTTCCTCCTTAGCGCGTTCGAAATTTTTCCTTGCCGCACCGCGCCGTTCCGCCGCGAAGTGTTGTTGCAACAAGGTGTTAGATTAATTGCGCGATTAAATCGTCGTAAATCTTGAAACGGGACGCCCACTCGCGCACGAGAGGGTGCAAAGAAAGAAAGGGAAAGAGAAAAGAGAGAGAAAGAGCACGCCTCTTCGCGCTCCTCCTCGACGTTTCCAGAGCGATACGAATCTTTATGGCGGCGAGATTCTCACTTCTCTTGGCCGCGTTCTCTTCTTCCTCGCGTTGCCAGAGACGTCGATCCTGAAATTGGAATGCTCGTCGGTTTCACCGGCCGGATCGCCCCCGAGGAAAGCTCTCACAAGAGTAAATACTCCCCCATCGTATAGTTATCAGCGAACAGTTGGATCAAGTTTGTACGTATATATGTATGTATGTATGTATACGTGCTTTACTCGTGAAATTTCCCAGTAACAGACTATTGCCTAGAGCTGAAAAACGATTGTTATTCAGAACTTTCCTTAATATAATTTTCTTATTTACACATAACGTAGGATGATCTTATAAATCAATAAAATT
>NW_012130118.1:1307716-1312982 GCF_000143395.1 Atta cephalotes | reverse complement strand
ATAATAAAATATCTGCTCATATAAAACCAGTAACGGTTATCGAATAAAAAGAGATATACTCTCGTGCTAGTCACAAATATTTACAAAACTTTACGTGCAATAAACACATTGCTAGCGCAAATTACATTGCTATTGCCATAGATCATTGGGAAAATGGAAGCACAATTTTCTCTTGCTGCCCCTTCCCCCCTTTTTTTTCTTTCATTAAAATAGAATAAATTGCACTGATTTATACAAATTTCAATATTAGTAATCTCTCAATTCGATAACAATATATAAATTCCTTAAATATTTATATGTACATATATGTATATAAATTAAAATGTTTGATAATGGACGTATTTGATAAAGGGGACAATTTTTCTTTTTTATGAAAATATTGAATAATATGGAACTTCACATTAAAATTCTGCTAAAATGCAATCTATTTGAAATTAATTGACTAAATGCAATCTATTTGAAATTAATTGACAGTTAAACTTTCAAAATAAATTGTAGGATAATCCTACAATTTATTTTAACAAGAACCGATTGTTTCATTTTCAGATAAATTGTGTAGTAATTTATCTATTAGATAAACAAAAGAATAAAAGAGTAAAAGAATAAAATAGTGAGCTGAAATTTATCGAAAGATGGAACAATCCAGTCAATCCAAGTCTTTTTCTTATTTATTTAGATTATGAAAAATATCAATATTTTTTACATTTTTGTTAAGAAAAAATAATTTCAGTTTAAAGAAGAAATACGTCTATTGACAAACACACTGTATTAAAAAACAAATATTCCATCTTTTTTTTTAGGGCTTTTGTCACCAACTTAACGCTAATCAATGGTTGACTCAATCATCACGATTGCCAATGTGAGAATTAAACACAGAAAAGGAAGAGAGAGGGCATTCTGATACATTAAACTGCTGTTGGCACTTCTGCGAGTTTATCGTTGATTAATTTAACCAGAAATTAGTGGAAAAAGCCCTTAGTCTTATAAAATTTAAATTTAGCATTTAATAATTTAATAAATAAACAGTCGGTTACAACAATAGCCGTGACATGATATCGCGCAATTGGAATCTATTCAATTACTCGCGTTTTTTACTCATTTTGATCGATTTTAATTTTCCGTTTCTCTATCTAGTTGGAAAATTAACCGCGCTCCTGGATTTTATCCGTTTAAACAAATTGCATTCTTTCTGTTATAATGCAGCTATTGATCGAAGATAAATCTCTTGTCTTCCTGCTTTTGGATTTGTACTTTACCCCCTTGTACTTTATATCGCGGAATTAAAGAATCAACTACCGTTAAATTTATAACAGAATACAGTGAAACTTGGCACAAAAAATAGCAAACGATCTTAAAAGAGATTACTTTTAATAATTGCATAGAAGTCATCGAATTATTTTATCAAGAAAAGAGACTTTTTTTACGTGCATGTATTTATATAATTTCGTGAAGCAACAATGGAATTTACATATTGATTCAAACTATTGATAAAACATATCAGTTTAACATAAAAAAATTGAATCAAAATAATTAATCCGAATTTTTTTATTTCTTAATAGATATATAATATCTGTAATTTAATATTTCTCTCAATTTTAATTTAGATACGTTAAACAACAGTGTTTTGAGATCCCGCCGCGGTCTACTTCCGATTTGATGAGCGTTCTATGCCAGGCCGTATAAAAAAATAATATATCGCGTAGAAATTCAACAGCTAAAGTGAGCTTTACGATCTAATTACGCGAGCAAATTAATTTCCTCGACAGACCTATCCGGTGTTCGTTCGTTCACGCCGCCATTCTTTGGCTTTAAGTACTACATTCGAAACAAGAAACTTGAATTCTTTAATAGCCCGAATGTTATTAAAGAATGATCACTTGTTATAAATATTAATTCATGTCGAATAGCATTAGCAAACAATTGTGCAAGAAAAAAATAATTCATCGTCATGAATTTAAACTACTTTGTAAAATGTTTAGAAACAAATGCAAATCAATTTTTTTACTCGTTTATAACAATGTACTTATTTATTCCGCGTTCTGCTGAAAAAGCAGATTTGTAATTCTTGTAAGATTCTTTAATATGGTTCGTACATCTAAATTCGTAAGGAATTAAGAATAAGAATTAATCATAATAAAGAATCATAAAGCAAGTTGCAAAGCTGCTTTTTTTTTACTGAACGCAGCCATTGTATTTATTATACGATTCTGAACAATGAACGTTGCGCAGTCAAAGCGAGCTGAAAATGATTCAAGTTCAATACTAATAAGTGCATGGACGTAATTGCACTTTCGCACGGGAAACAGTCACGCTAATAATCTCCAACGTTAAATCCATGATATACATATACAAGCGAACTAAAACGGTACCGATATCACTCACAGAATCGACATTAACGGAATCCCAAGAAGAACAAGAAAGCCAAAATAATGTTAATTTAGTATCATCATATTGACTGAATATTAACCGAATTTATGTTATTGGTCATAATTCAGTTATTATGACATTTTTGTTCTGCTTGGGATGCATGCTTCCAGCATTACACATGGCAGATTGTACTATTACTTTAATTATAAAACAAACTCAATTAAATAAATAAAACGAATACATAAAATAATTTTATATATATCTGTATATATATATATATATATATATACATATATATATATATATATATACATATATATATATATCTGTATATACAACCGATTGGTGAGCGAACGTGGACACAACGTTAGTAAATCTTAATATTTAATTAAAACTGCGCGAAATTCTTTATTAATTGTATTTTATATATGTTGTAATTCAAAATCGCAAATAACTTATTAAAATATTTTTAAAAAGTATTTGATATAATGACAGAAAGCGAAAGAAAAGAAAAATACAAGAATGACCCAGTTTCCCGATAATTTATGCGGAGGAATGAATGAAATTTCTGTTAATCTGAAAATTAATTAAAACTTATTATAAAGGAATAAAGGATGAATAATATAAAAATACATGAGAGCCATGAATTATAAGCATAAAAAATCGATGCGATCGGCATTGCAATCGCGATCGTGCAGGGTGGACGTTGCAGCAAAAAAGAAAACGTAAGAAGAGAAAAAAATTCAAGGAGAACAAAAAAGTTCAAATAATCAGTCAATTTGACGTCATATTGACCGATTATTGAATTGAAAACCAAATTAATGCTATTTTTTTCCATGTTTCGGTCAATATTATGACATTATTTTGACTTTCTTGTACTTCTTAGGAAAGAGGAAAGTAAAAAAATCTCTTGGAGTAACTTAAAGGTGACTCACGTGAGTCCCTGATACACACTTACGCACCTAAATCTTAAATCCTAATCGTTCATGGAACATACAATATTTAATATATCATAGATATATGGGACCAAAATCACCAGCACCAGCCGTGCGTCTGAGACGCCTCGAGCGCCACAGCGATCGCCATATAATTGTTCTCTTTCTCCCGCCGTTCTCTCGAACGGAATGCCCACTTGATCGATCTATCTATGAGGTGGTCGTCGAACGCGGGCGCGAAATTTCTCGCGATGACCATCGTCCGTGATCCGATTAGAAATCCTCGCGGCTTAAACGCAGCGCATCTTTCATTATCGCGATTCCCACCGCACGCGTCTAAGGCACTCTCGACAACTTAATAAACACCTTCACGCGCGCGTAAAAATATTTCCGCGAACTTGTGCGTGTTAGAGGTCGTAAAATGTGTAAAAATATAATTAACTTTATCCCGTCGCAAGCAGGTAATGATTATTTCGACGAAGATATTTTCATCTTCCGTCAGATACACGCGACATTATGCTATATCTGCAAATTGACATTTCGTTTCTTCTTTGTTCCGTATTTCAGGATTGTTACAAATTCCTCATTCCATTACTCCTCCTGGACAAAATTCCATAATTTTTCTTGATATTTTCAATAATATTTTGAATTTTTTTTGTTTTCAATTTTCGTCCTGATTTTGAAATCGTTAAACACACATATTTTGTTGAGAAATCAATTCAACATAGCAATGTAAATTATTATTAAAGTTACTGACATGGCTCGCATTTAATTGTTAAGTCGATAATAGTATTCCAAAACTGCGTAGGTGTGATGTACACGGAGAAAAATGTTTGGTTGAATTAATTGGAAGTCTAGTAGAAAATGAACAAGCTAAAATTCTGGTCTGCTAGATTTCTGGTTAAATCCATTAGAATTCTAATTGAGATAACCAGATCTAGTAGATTTAATCAAAATTCTGGATTGTTCATTTTCTATCAGAATTCCAGTTGATTCAACCAAACATTTTTCTGCGTGTACGTATATTAAACTTCTTTAAAGTCAAAAATTTTAACTTTCCAGAAAATTTTGCAAAATTCCTTGACTTTTCCCTAATTTTCCTAACCGTTTTCATGTTTCTGATATTTCTCAGATTTTTCACGAATTCTAATTTTATAACAACCCTGATATTTTTGCTCGTTTACGACGCAGTAGAGAAGGACGACGAAGTCATGGCGTGTGCACGATTAGAAAAATTTTTTTCGTATAAAAAATAGATTATTTCTCGAGACAATTTCAATCTCCGTTCGTTATCATATCGAGAAACGGCGGAATCAAGTTGCGACGAATAGTTCCGCGCGCTGAGTGTGGTGTTCCGTCGACGTATCGCGTACATTATTAGACAGCTCGAGGATCCGACGAACTGGTGCCGACAAGCGATTGTGAGAATAGAGAGGAAAGAGTCATTTCTTCCCTTTTCTCTGGCAAATTTCCACCCGCTCGCGTCTTCACCTCGCGACAAGAGCTTCGTCGAAACGAAAGACCGACCCGGTAGAAAATCGCGTGCTTATACATATACAATATTATTAATAAAAAAAAAGAAAAAGAAAACGAAGACGTAAGTACGTACACACTGAGAGGAAAAGTGAAAGGGAAGTGAAAAAAGAAGGAAATAAACATAAGGCGAAAGTGATCGCCCAAAACGGGCGTACTAAGCGGACCCGGCCCGGTGTTATCATCGGGATAATATCGAGCATGGCGGATCATTATTTCGTTTTTTTCTTTTTTACCTTTTAATCTTTGTGCTGGTGGGCTCTTGTTGAGGTCACTCGCTCCAGACCACGTGCGCCTACTCGCACAAAGGAAAAGAGATTGAGAGGACTCGTAGATACGAGAAAGGAGAAGCGGGAGAAAGAAAACGGAAGGGCGGAGAGAGAGAGAGAGAGAGAGAGAGAGAGAGAGAGAGAGAGAGAGAGAAGAGGAGA
>NW_012130118.1:1293007-1306654 GCF_000143395.1 Atta cephalotes | reverse complement strand
GAGAGAGAGAGAGAGAAAGACGGAGGAATCTTCCTTATAGACAATAAGGATGACAGAACTGGTATACCAGTCTCTGGCTACGCTCCGTCTTCTTCATGATGCCCTTCTTGTAGTACTGTCGAATGCTGCGGCTGAGCTTGTCATAGTTCATCGCAGGCCGATTCTTTCGTTTACCCCAAAGTCGCGCGACGCGCACCGAGTCTTCGATCTTGAAGACCCCTTTGTTGCGATCCAACCAGCGTATGCAGGAGCCGTGAACGCCCGGACTCTGCAGCAGCTCCTTCAGGAACTGCCAGAGGTGAATATGGCTACCGCCGTTGCGCATCTTACCGCCTGCACCGCTGTTGTCATCGTTCCCGCTGCTCTGAGCGGAAGCGCAATCCTCATCCTCGTCTGCACGCAGAGAATCAAAGGAACGCAAGGAGTGAGGAATAAGAAGCGAAACTAATTGCGTTTTGTCAACTTGGCATCGTTGCGTTACATTTTATTCGCGCGTGAAACCAAGTAAAGAGCCGATATAATTACTATATAAGCTCTCTCATTATAAGTTCTTTAGACATAACAGGTATAGACTGCGCATTCCGCTGATCTTAACATCTGTAACATTCTTAACTCCGTTAGAAAGAATTGAACATATTAGCATCTTTTTTCAATTTAATACTTTAGAAAGAAAAAGAGAGAGAGAGAAAAAGAAAGAAAAAATATTTATTATGCCAAGACTGGGTTTTTTAAACCAAATAAATGGAAGCAAAAATAATATAAAGAACAAAAAAACTTGCAAAAGTTAAAGAAAATTAATTACATTGAAAAACAGAAGAAAGTAATGTATATATAATATAAATTCAAAGAATTTAGCGAAAATAAAATAAAATAAAAATAGAAGGAGCGAGAGAGAGACCGATATGTGATTCAAGGTATCTTACTCTTTCTAAACCAAAGTGACAACTCCATAGGAATGCGCAGTTTATTAGTATTATGTCTATGGAATCAAGCAAGAAAATAAGGCGTGTCCACTTAATTTTTTCGTTAAACGAGTTTACCATTCGATAAATAATGATCCGTTAAATGAGACAAGAAGCATATAATATACCGTCTGAGAAATCAATAGTGCAGGGAGATTCCTTGAGGCCAACTATTGTATTTCCAACTGTCGGGGTCACGGCGCTATTTGGAGACTGAACTACTCCCGTGGGACTCCAGGAAGCGGCTAGAGTGTTTCGTGGTGATTCCTCGACGGCGGCCTTCCAGATCTCCAACTGTGCGTGCAGCATGCTCCCACACTTCAATATAAACAATCATATCAGCATTATTAGCATAATTATTCATAACTTTGACGTTTTATAAAGCGGCATCTACAGCAATGTTTAAGGCGTAAAAGGAGTTTAAGCTGGTCGCTGGATTACAATTGGTTAATTTAAAATCTCATTGTAGACATCGCTTGATATATTAAATAGCACATCAATGCTCTCTATTTAAACAGATCAAACGCAATCTATTACATATTATATATAATATCAAAATTAGCTGATTATATTGAGAACCTAAACTTAACTTGCCTTCAAGATCATATATGAGGACAATTAAAGGTAATAAAAGTTGAGCACAGAAAAGAATAGACTCGTGAAAGAAGAAAAGAGAAAAAGAGAATCAGAAGAGCGCGTTAGGAGCGTTAGAATTCCAATGGAAGAATCGTTGTGCGCGCGAGAGAAGAGAAAGCGGCTCCGTTGAGAGAGACGCAACGCAACAGGCAAGACATTCGAGCGGTTGACCCACTTCTCGATCATTTCTGACGAGCCAATGGCGCGCACACCGGTAGGCACACGGTGAAGCCGATCCTGCTGATCTTGGAATGAGTGTTCAAGAAGCGGTTTGTACGCACGCACGCACGCACGCACGCACGCACGCACATTCATTTCGGACGCGCGGTTATTTTGCATCGCCGTTACATTCTCATAGCCTATCCTCATGATGCACAAATTAACATGCCAACATCCGGAGACGCAAGATACGAGATGCTCATTCGTAAGAGATTTCATCTCAAGCTGTTGGAGCAATATTTATAGCTATTATTACAAACCAACGATTCCAAATACGTAACAATTATTTGCAAGATTTAATTGTTGAAATTAGATCGCGTAGTGCTTATTAACGAAGCATTTCCTTCGATCTGCCAATGTAATCTGTGCGCAGCACATTCTTATGCCTCATTTAGCGGCGCAATCATACTTGGATACTTTGCAATGTTCCGAGAAACAAATATTCTCGCGTATCGATAATCGCTGCCATTAAGACGCGATGCCAAACCGCAAAGAATGCCATAATTATTTCCTCGAGGAATCGATAAGCGAACGTGGCATGACTCATCCGAGGCTTACACGTCAGCATTAAACGCCATTTATTAAATGCAATCCAATTTTCTGCTCTTTTCACTTTTTTCGATATTTTATCTTTTATTGTTCGATTTAAAAAAAATTTAAACTCAATAAAAACTGTTTTATACCTGAACGTTTTATCTTCAATGATTCTATTGCAGTATACTTGTAAAAGTTCGAGGAACCAAGCGATTAATTATAGACAACTTCATAAAGAAAGATATACGACTGAATATCTATGAATTTTAAATTCAATCGCGCTTCAATCGAGCTGTAAAATTAAATTGGCCGGGTAAACCTTTACGGACAATATAAAGTACGCGTGCGTAATATTTGTGAGTTGAACCATGAATGAAGTCCGCGAAAGAAACTCGACTGCACGTCGCGTCGCATCAACGGAGCACGAACAAACGAGGAAAGGACTTGGCGATGCTCTTCGCATCGCAGATAGAACGTGACCATAAGTCTGACCATGATTCCACGCTATGAGACCTACCGTGGTACTTCGCAACGCGATTATCCAATTACTAGACGCAAAGCGGAATCTATTATGCATGACTACTTCCCCGCTGCTCGTCATATACACAGCTACTCTATACTCGCTATTCGCTATTAATTTCCGTTAGACTTATGCCTGTAATTCTCTTCGAATAATGAGATGCGCATCGCATCGATCGACTCTAAGATTTACTTATTTATGCTTACGATTTAAAAACGTAACATAATTATTCGAAGTTTATACGGCGTTTATTATGTTTCATGCTCTTAACTGACTTTGATATTTCCTGTTTTCTTCAACAAATTCAGGAAGATGGAGAAGACGGAGAAAAAATTAATTCTTAGATAATGAAGCGAGAAAATGTATTTTGCTTCTCATCCTATTTTATTATAATCATTATATTAATAAAAAATCATCAACGAATGAACAGTAAAAACGAAAATGAACGGAAAAAAAGATCACACTTTTAGAAAAAGAACTAATTGGTTAAAATGACACTTTGTTTTATAATGCTACGTCAAACTTTTTTAGCTTTGTCTTAACTTTGTCAAGTTTAGGGTTAACTGCAGTCGACAGATAGGTATAATCAATATTGGCACGACCGGTTTTTAGCACGCTCGATGCCGTGGATATAAAACTTGTTACTTAATAAGCGACTTAATGCAGCTTGTATGCACAAGTATCAGAAAAGCCAACAGAAAGAAGCCGTCGTAATTTGTTATTTTCTCAATTCTTTTCGAATAATAATATATTCATAAAGATAATTTCATACTTTGATTCGTCAAATAATTACATCGAGATATGAACAACTGATCATTAATGGTACTTTGTAATCAAGTTACTTCATGTGTTAATCAAACTACGGTACTTGTAATCACATATTTTTAAGTCAGATATTATTTACAAGGTAGAAAATTGCATTTATAATGTAAATGTGCGCTAGACATGCATATTGTAATCAAAATTAATATTGTCACTATTGTATAGAATGTCCTGAGATTTGCGAATCAAAATATCTCTCAGTATAATCTTTATTATTTTACAAACTATTATTTACAATAAAAATTTATAACACTTGACTTTTTTTTTACTTAATTTTTTAAAAACTTTCTTATTATAGTAAGAAAGTTTATTTTGATTCGCGAATTTCGAGATATACTCTATTTAAGATTGCGACAAAGATATTTGTATACAAGATGTCCCGCAAAAGACCGTAATAATACAGGGAGATTTCTGATCATTTTGAGACAAAAATTCTAATATCATAATAATATCAAGGTTACAATAATTTTTTAATAAATATCAATAATTAGAAACGTCAATAATTTTATCTTCGCATATGTAATCTTTATATCGATATTAATAAGAGGAGATAATTAGCTTTCGCTTTTAGCACTTTACATTGTGCCACACTTAAATACACAAGTTTTAGACAGTATAACTTAAACGCTTATAATTCAAAAATTATTATAGCCTCGATATTTTTATATTAGATATTTTTGTCTTAATGATTTCAGGAAATCTACCCTTAAATCTACTTTTTGTTACAATCTTCATTCCCTATATAATAATATAAAATAGTATTTCATTCAAAACAAGACTGGGGGATATTTACGTAAAAATTTATATATTTATTTATTTTTATTTAAATTTCACGTTGATACTCATCAATGTCAATATCGTTAATATCAGATTATAATACACGAGTAAGTTTCAACTTGATAAAAAAGAAGAGGTAATAAAAGAAAAACACAATCTTGAACAATTTTAAGGACCTCTTTCTTGAAATCGTATCCCTGACACAAACGTGTAACTTTCACGCATGATTCTTGGGGAATTCCGATCCTGTTACGTTATGTCGAAATCTTGAACAACCACTAATTCAGTTAATTCTTCAGGTACAGATTATGCGGAAGGGACATAAACGCGCATCGATTACCAGGAAATTCACTTTCACCGGATCTTGGCAATGGATATTTCTCAAGTCCGACCCTGGTTTCTTCAACGATCGAACTTATAACGATCGCGAATTGTTACGATAATAAAGGATAAAGTTAAAATTACGCTCACTGATTGTGTGTGCGTGTAACTTTTTTGGATGTCAAATTTAAACTTAAATGCCATAATTTCACTGAAACATGAATTTACCGATTCACATCCATACGTCCTGTTATTATATTACGTTTTATTGTCACTGATAAGTATTGATATTTATAAAAAATTAATCTTAATGAAATATATATAAGTACAATAATTTAATTTTAAATATGTAATTACTTAAAACACTTTTACTTTTATTTTTTATGAAAATACTTTTACTATTGAAAGAAATCACGAACAAAATAGACGCAACATACGACAATTATCGCGATAAATATAAAATCTATTATAAATTTTCGTGACGCGACGAGAGATAAGTTCCATAAAAAATCCAATGATATCAATGAGGCAGATAAGAATACATTTTCGTATAAGATTGAGTCACTTTGTTATTGTTGCTAACACCATCAAGCATCTATATTACAATACAGAGAGAACGTCATGCAAAAAATCCTTACGTAAATTTAAGTGTTTTTTTTTCTTGGCTCAGACCTTTTTACATTAACGTAAAATAAAATCATTTCGAAAATCACGCGGTTGATTGATTCGTCGAAAGCACGTAAGTATGTACAATCCTCACGACGCGCGACGAGGTCGATCATCGCAGACGCAAGGCATTGCGTAACGGTACACGTCAAAGTTGTAAGTCGTGCATGCGCTTAACGTAGTGTACGAGAAAATAAAAGTCGGACACGATAAAATGTAAAAATAAAGAATAAAAATTTAAGGCGAAATTTTTTTGTAATATCTTGAGCAATTCTTTCTTGCTCGAAGATTAAAAGCGATGTCTAAATACAGATATCTACATAATTTACTTACATTTAAGTATATACTGTGTGCGAGAAGCTGTCGAGAAAATAGAAGTAAACAACGAAATTTTCCTCGTTTATATCAGAATTTTTTGAACAAACAGACTTGATTATTGCGCGTAAGATATTTAACGAAAAATGGAAAAATTGGAAAAAAGGTCACTTAGATAAAATATTTCCTACCAAGGAAAAATAATAAATAATAACAATATTTTTTAATAATAATATTTAAAAGTAAATAATAATAATAATATTTAATAATATTATATATTTAATAATATTTAAAAAGGAAAATCCTTTAATCATCTATATAATTCTTTAAACGTGTGATCTCTGTGTCTCATTGTCAGTTTCATTAAAAGGCTAAACCTAAAAGAAGGTATATTTGAGCTCACCTGAGGAGCTCTCTGGCAGAATTCTTCTTCTGTGAGGGAGGCCAGCATCGCGCCATCCACATTGAAGCTCTCCATAGGTACCGAAGGCAATTGCAATTGCCGCCTGGCCCACTGTACCCAAGCCGCCACATCCGCTGCACTCCAGCGTCTGGGCTCTGCAATTAAGTGTCGGAAATCTGACGTTACTTATTTTCACGGTCGCCAACCGAAAAAACGCAGTAATGAAAAATCAAAATCAACTTGAAGGACTGTAAACGAGATTTAAAACTATATGAATATTCGTGAAAAATCTTGAGGATACGAATGTTAACTCAGAAAAAGCAAACCACATTTTCGAATATTTCAGCAGCATTGCAGCAACGTTGTTGCAATATTGCTACAACGTTTAAAAACATTTCTTGCTTATTGAGAAAATATCGCACGGAAGTAATAGTTGCGCATATGAGCGTAGAAGGATATTAAAGATAAACAAATCTGTAAGGCAATGTAATTATATCGATGACGTGGATCTTCGTCACGGCACAGCACCATAATTTCGTAACTCCTCGTGAAAGCATGCCAACACGACATGCTTTGGTAATTTATTTCAACCGTGACTCATGGTTCACATTAACAGATGAACTAGTTGCATTTGCGAATATATATAACGACAACGACAACGACATCGTCGTAGTCGAAATTACTGCCTGCGGCAAGGTAACGAGAAGACCTAACGGAATGAGACTAGCTGATACTTAACCGAGAAAATCGAAGTGCGCGTCGGAATTTCTGATAGCTCGCTCGTAATCATGTCGTCTATATCATCGAATGGCATCATCGAAGTGAATATTTCCACAGTATATCTGATCACGAGGAGAGAGTTTATAGATGGAGAAATGAGATACTAACGAATCTCGGCATTGCATTACAACCATGGACACGTATATGAGTAAGTAAGTAGTTTAAGACTTACTGCTAAAGAAAGAGGTGCTTGACTCAATTTTAGTACTTTCATAATTTTAGTACTTTCTGAAATGATAATAAGACTTAAGCTACAATCTACAGTACGGTCGATGAAACATCATCGAAAATCACGAATACAGATTCTCGAGTTACATTGTCGAGATAATAATCTTAGCAAAAGATGTAATGATAAAACCTTATAAGAAACGCAAGAATAAATCTTACTTGATGATTACCATAAAGTTGATAATAATAATAATTAACGCGCACGTGATTACCATTGTCACGGCGACTATTATAGAAATGGTATGCTTATATAAGGACATACGCACTTACTCTCCATTATACTTACAATTAATCTTTAGCGAGATAATATCGATAATCGTATAAGATGTATGATTTTATATCATATCTTTTACCATTTCAGCTCTTTAATTTATTATCCATATATATAATTCATTCGGTATCTACGATTATAATAATACGTATGGATTTTATAATGATTACGCGTGAATACGTAAATTGTGGTTCAATAATTTGTGCTATCTCAATTAATTTGATTTGCATTATAAAAAAATTCAATTTCAGCATTCTTAAATAAATTTCAAAAGCTTCAATGAGAAAAGTTGCATGATAATCAAGCTATGCTCGTTTGCAAGACTCATCTTGCAGAAATATGAACCAGAAGAGAAGATTATTTTATAAAATTGTAATTAAACGGAGGCTTCATTTTAAAGGAGACTCACCTGGGTGAATACCGAGTGCCACGCAGGTGTTGTCAAAGTCCTTCTGTAGTTGTTGAATAGCCAGACTGAGGACGGGCTCGAGCTGTTCGCGGGCGAGGTCGCCGACACATTCGCCGGTCTCCATGTCTTCGACGAAACCAGTGCCAACGCCGCCGAGATCGACAGGTCTTAGATTGTACTTTCTCTGGAAGCTAGTATCCCTCAGCACTTCTCGCAGCAGCTGGTGATCACTCTTTTGGCCGTCCTTGAAGAGTTCTTCCTCCTTTCGCAAAGGATTCGTCAGTTCTTCTCGCGATCCTCGTTCCACCTTAAGCTGACTCGTCTTGGAAATTACCACAAGGTCCTTACGAAGGGCGGCGCCCTTGAAGAGAAGTTCGTGCAACGCTGAACTACCCTCAAATTCGCTCGAGGGACTAGGCGAAGATGAAGAGGAGGACAAAGAGGAAGATGGCGAACCGTTGTTGCTAGAAACGGATCGTGGTTCCTCCTTGAAAAGGATTTCTTTCAGCAATGGATGCCCCTGCACGCCAGTGTTCTCCTTCTTCGGTAGGAAGTCGGCGTCGAGACTGTTATAGATATCCTCCTCGCTTCGAGGCGGAGTACAGGGCACTGTGCAGTCGGTTGAGTCCTCACGGTAACCCAGACTCTCGGCTAAGAGTCTGTAATCATGCGAAAATGCGCGATCCATTACCGTTAAAAGATTGTAAACGAAGAAAATGACAGGACACGAGAAATAATGGCATCCAAGTATGGTCCTAAATGCGAGTGATCAGCGATTTTTAATCCCATGCGTGTCACGTATAATGATCATATATAACACATGTAAAAGCATTTTACATAGATACATAAAAAAAATTAAATTTTCCCTGACAGTAGAGACGAAATCTAACATCGGTGCGGGCATTTTATTCTACATTTTATCAAATCATTTGTATTGCAGGTTTTTTGTGCAGATATAATTCGAAATATTTGTATTTTATTTTTACTAAATCAGTATAGATATACAACGGCTTTAATATGCACTAATCACTATATAGTGCATCTGAAATTTTATGTCTTGATTTTGAACATACGTGATAGACATTTAAAAAAATATAGGCTAAAGTAAAAGCCCACTTTACAAAATAATTAATTAGTCGCGATGCGGTATCTACCTGGATTCTTGAAGAATTGCCAAAAGATCGAGGCTCTTCTCCCTCTTGATTGTTTGTTTGGCGGACGGTTCCGGGCTGGTGGGATAAAACTGGGCGCTTTGAGGGCTCCTGGGTACGTAATAGGGGCTCGTCGGATATCCCGGCGAGGAACCCTCATGCGAGTAGTTAGGTGATAAGGGCAACTCGCCGGTTGGATACGGTGGGCTCTGGTAGATCGTGGGCGATCCCGAACGTGGCGAGCGTGCCTCCTGCTTGATCTGTGAACTTTTCAAACAAGCCTGGCCGCCCGCGCCGGTCGGGCTGTAATCATCCGACAGGAGAGACAAATCGAACTGAAAAGTGCTGTAGTCGAATGACGGCGAGTAGCCGGCCGCGGTCGGCACTGTCTGCGGCATCTGAAAGAGAATCGAACATCACAGATACATATCGTCATTCAGCACGATTAGCTTGCAAAAAAAATGTAGAAAAGAGAAAGCAGGGCGCTAAGATGACCGCCCGCCGTCTGACGCGTGCGATGTGAGACACGGGCGTGTTTCTCACGTCTACGTCCATCGTGTCAAAGCCAGTCAAAGCATAGAGCATAGACTGTGCATGATTTGTGTATAAAATTGATCGATAGAGACGCGGGTCGAAAAAAAAAAATGGAACGCATTAATCATACACAACATTCACCCCAGATTATTAAATTATTCGATTACTTTCGCGAAGGTCGGAGCCTGTAAAAATGATGTGTCTCTCGATATGGATAATATCAAATAATCACGTTAGATTTCGCAGTAAGTTTCCAAGCACATTATGTCTTTATAATAGCAATAATTTCCAGAGGAGATAGCACGCGATAACGAGTAAGGTAAGCCTCGATATCTGTTTCGACTGGATCGTAAAGTAAAGCGAATGTACGTTATAAATGTACAAAAGGGAGAGGTAATAAACCTAATCATCTTTGATAATCCGGATGATACGTTGTTCTTCATACCGATCTGCGTTCTTCATATCGAAAACGAAAACTACCGCACGTCAATATACTTTTCCCGAGACCTGGGCCATGGACTGGACCCGATCGCCCGTTTATCTTTCAGCGTGTTTATTGCCCGTCGCGACTCGCACGTCGTGCGTTTGACCCCGCGTCAGTTTGTTACGCTTCGCGAGTCGCTTATGGCGATCGTACTGCTCCGTCTGTGTCTGCAGTCGGGACGTGCGACTGTTTCGATACTTGAGAATGTTTTTACTATAAGTACAATGGTTGCGCTCTTCGAAAAATTGATTTTAAATAAAGTTAAAGTTTTTAAAAATAATTAAGAGTTTATTTGAAAAATTTTGAAGTAATTATGTGTATGATGTGTAAAAGGTTAGTCTAAAATAACCTAAAAACTTTAAAGTACATATTTCAAGACTGGCATTAAAACAGCTTAAAAAAACCAAAAGTTTTATTATTTTTGTATTATTTCCGTTGCATTTGGAATTTTTAAAGTGCTCGTAAGTTTTGAAGTAAGATCAAGTTTACTCATGAATAGGATTTGCCTACAATTCATATCAATTTTACAATTATTATTTTAAAGAAAAATGTTTAAGTTGTTCATTTATTTTTCACAATTTTTAAGTTTCTTTAATGTCTCTTAATTTTTCTTAAGTAAGTTTTAAGATTCTTTTTTAAGATTTTCTAAAATTTTAAATTTTTCCAAAGGAGTAAGTATATTCAAATAAATTTTTTTATTTTGTTTTTTTTATGAGTTTTTTATGAGAATTTATTTATGAGTATTTATTATTGTTTGATTAGTATACGACTAGGTATACGACTAGGTATAAAATTTGATTTAATTCTTAATGTTATTTTCTCCAAAATGCGATCTTACATAAGAATCAAGCCAACCAAAAAATTAAATAATTTTTAAATCAATAAGATAATTGTTCAAATTTTACACAAATATTCAGACGTAATAACGAAACAATTTATGAAATTTTTATATTTTTTATAACGCTTAAGATGTGACCCATTCTTGACGAAATTAAAAAATTAACAGAGAAGATAAAAATTATCTTTAATCAATTATATTTAACTGTATTTATGTTGACAACGAGAAATATTAACAAGGATATACGACAGAGTCTATAAAAGTTATAGTTGAATTATGAACGTTGCGGAATGTTCGCATAAATTCTCATAAAGAGAAAGTCGATACAAAGCTCAAGAAGAAATACGTCATACGTGAAAAAAAGTCTTAATGCTGATATCCAGGAAAAGTGTATATATAGATATATATATATATATATATAGATATATATATATATATATATATATATATATATATATATATAAAGGAAAAAGTGGACTATATCTATATAAATCAATCCATTAAAGCGTTTGCACCTAAAAAAAGAGAAACGATTGTTCTTGAAAACACCCGCGTTTACAAACGAGAATAACGCTAATGTCTGAAAACGAGCGAGACAAGCGCGAGTTTCGGGTATCGCGGCCTCAGATCGTCGACGCTCATTTCGCGGCAAACAAAACATCACATCGCATGCATCGGAGAGATACGCGTCGAGAGACGAAACGCCCGCCTCCCGGCGCGGTGTGGTGCACCTTAAGGGCCCATTTATCTCTACGTGTGTTTATTGCCCGTCGTGTGTTTGACCTCGCATCAGTTTGTTACGCTTTGTAAGCCCATTACAACGTTCCCAGTACATCTTCCCTCGCGCTCAGGCGGGGTCGCATCTGACATTTTGACGTAGTGCCCCGCAAAGGTCGACGCGAAATAAACGATTATGCCCACAGACACACCGCGCTCGCGCTCGCGCGCATCCTCTCAAACAACGTAGAGACACAATACCTCTCCCACTTTGATCGCACGTGCACGTGAACGCACGCGAACGCTTCACGTACACGAGCACACGAATAGGCATGGGAGCTCCAAAGAGATACGAGCGAGCACGGCAAAAACGTACTTATTCTCTCCCGAAGCCTCTCGAAAGGCAGAGTCGAGAAGTGAAAGAGAATGTTTATCTATATACTGATGGAATCTAAGAACGATGCACCTCTCGGGAGAACGAACCTTCCTGGACTTACTTTACGCGAAATCATGAGACCGCGACTCCCAACCGTGAAAATAATCGCATCTCTCAAAAATGTCTGATCAACACTTTCAACCAAATATGATCATTAACGTTCAGACATTTATATTTGAAACTTGAAAGTATTTTTTCGTTTAATACTTTAATAAATAGATATTCTATCTATGTTTTCTCATATTTTTCTATCATCATACGAAAAATGCCATATTCGGTCAAGGCAATTATTCTTCGCGACCAAATAACATTATTTGTGAATTTATACAATTTCCAGTTTGAGCAAACTCTGCACATCTGATTATTTGTCGGAATTGAATCCCGGCTGAGGTAATATTTTCCGCAATAAATTATTTACAGTTTTTAATGTTGCATGCAATTTTGTCGAGATAATTGCAAATTGTAAATTTACAAGAAATATTACGAGACGCAAAGAACTTTTGACCGCTTTGGTCAAATGATGGCATTTTTCATTTATGTGCATTTAATTTCATCGATCGATTTTCATTTATTTATTATTGTTCTCTCATCACTTTATGTTATAAAATGTAATTAATATTTTACTTATCGAGAAACGAAGGATGAGTTTTGGAAAATGTAATGAGTTTCATCAATGAAACACTTGCGTGCACAAATGTGCGAGAATGGTGCTCCGATGGAGAAGCATTTAATGGCTCTCCTTGAGTTTCGCTACCTCCCTCTCGAGACTTTCGCAAAGACAAGCAAGCCATTGACGTCACGCGTCGTTCGACTAATCGTCGGTGCAGCTACATTCTCCCCTTCCGTGCGCAAAACACGGGATTCCACCGGAGTCACGGGCCGCAACAGCCACGGGGCGACCTCATAATTTTCGCGAGACGGTCGTCCTGTTTAAACACCGTTATTTATTCGCAACTACACAGCTCGGCGCGGCGCAGCGCGGCACCCCGTCAGTCCGTCAACCCGTCACCGTATTTCTCCGCAATGGGTTTCCACGTAATTCTCCCGAAATGTACGTGTCTTGAAGATTCTTTTCCTACACATAAAAATCATATTATTTACGGTATAATATACCGATAGAGTCAAAGAACATCGCGCCATTCTACTAACATGCGATTCTATGATTTCAAGAGATAAAAGCCGTATTCGTAATCCGTTATTTATTTCAAGATCATCTTGAATAACATCTTAAGATGTTAATATGGCTCTCTGACCCGTATTCATATAATTCGTTCTTATTTCAAGATCATTTTAAATAATGTCTTAAGATGCTAATATACAGTTCTCTGATTGGTTCATGACATTTTAAAATCGTACTTAATAGTTATAAGAGTCTTAATTAAGGATAGACTATGAATATCAACCAAAGGCTTAAACTTAATTGAAACTTAACCCTAATGCCCTTTTCCATCAATGTAGATTAACTTTAATCTCGGTTTAATTTATTCTTCATCTTTTTCTAATTTTTAGAATTAGAAAAAGATGAAGAGTTAGTTGAACCGAGATTAAAATTAAATCATATTGATAGAATATCAGTTATGCACGATGATTTTTCATTGCTTTACTATACACAATGAGTCGTTCG
>NW_012130118.1:1287518-1292280 GCF_000143395.1 Atta cephalotes | reverse complement strand
ATATATATATATATCCACTTTAACATCTTTAGCATTTATATTATTTATATCTTATATTTATAAGNGTGGGTAAAAAAAAAATTTACTTGATGCTTTTAGTTTTTCGAAGAAAAAAAATATGCAGGACATGAATCGTATGTACTAATACTTTTATTTTTCTTTTTTTTTCTTTCGTTTCTGTTATTCAAAAAATATAAAAACACATAATACATATAAATATAATTAATACGAATCATATTGGGAGTATACATTAATTTTAAAGGATTTTCAAAAAACGTAATTAGTATTATCGCATCGGGCCATATTGTTGCTACTTTCATGTTCAAAGCATCATGTGGCTTTAGTTTTCAGTATGTGTCATTTTGCCGAAGTGTAAATAACATTGTTTTTTTTAGCATTTTAGCATTAAATATGTCGAATTTTGTGCCAACAAAATGCAATTTGCGGGAAAAGCTTTGCTCTTTTGCTTCCATTTGAAGAAAAGTGCTGCTGAAAGTCAACGAATGCTGTCCGAAAAAACTTATGGTGATTATATTTCGATTTCAACATGTGAGTACTGAGTTTGACGCTATAAAAAAGATGATTTTGACATGGAAGACAAGGAACATCTAGGCCAGCCGAAAAAGTTTGAAAATGAGAAAGTGGAAGCTTTACTCGATCAAGACCCGAGTCAAACGCAAGAACTTACAGAATCATTAAATGTTGATCAATCAACGATTTCCAAACATGAAAGCCATTGAAAGCCATTGGAATGATTCAAAAGCAAGGAAATTGGGTGCCGTACGAGTTGAAGCCGAAGGACGTCGAAAAGCACAAAATGACCTATGAATTGTTGCTTCAAAGACACAAAAAAAAAGTTTTTTACATCGTGACGGGTGATGAAAAATGGATACGCTACGATAATCCGCAAAAATCGCAAAAAATCATGGTGCAGACTAGGCGAACCATCAACATCGAATATTCATGACACCTAGCTCACCCTGTTTTGTATTTGGTGGGATCAATTGGGTGTAGTGTATTATGAACTGCCCCAATCCAACGAAACCATCACTGGGGTACCAACATCAATTGATGTAATGAAGCATTGAAGCAAAAACAGATTACGCGAAAAGATACGACAACGCTCGGCTATATGTTGCGAAACCGGTCAAGGAAACGTTAGAAGCGCTTAACTGGGATGTCACACTTGCCGTATTCTCCAGATATTGCTCCTTCCGATTACCACCTATTTCGATCGGTGACTCATGGCCTGTCTGAACAGCGCTTGTATTCTTATGAAGATACGAAAAAATGGGTCGATTCGTAGATAGCCTCAAAAGATGTATCGTTCTTTCGGCGTGGAATTCATCTTACCAGAAAGATAGGAAAAAGTAGTGGCTAGCGAGATGAACAATATTTTGAATGATCAATTTGTAACCATTTTTTCACAATAAAGCCGTATTTTTACCAAAAAATCCCTTGAAATTAATATATGCACACTCCCAATATCACGAAGAAATGCTATAATCATCGTCGTCGTAATTCCAAAGCTGCAATGAAAATAAATTTTCCTCACTTACTAATTGAAAATCAATAAACAAGTGAATTATTATGACGCGATGCATCTTGTTATTAACATGAGAAACATGTATAGTGTCACAATGACAAGAATTATCATCGTTGAGACGCTTGCCGTCAAGCGCGATAACGTATGAGTTATCAGCCATGCGGTTTCGTAATACGATTCGAGTTTTCATGATCTCATCGGACTTTGGACGTGCACGTTGACATTTTGAGCGAGAAATCGCGACCTTCGATAACACTGTGACCACAAAATAAGAAACGAGGCACTCTCCTCGCGGTTTTCGTTTGTGCATTGTAAAAATGTCTTCGTGGTGTCTACCAAGTCATATTTGAATAAGCATTCCATATGCACGTTCGCGAAAAAAAAAAAGTGAAAAGTTATGAGACAGTCATAAAAACAGCAATATCTAAGATGCATATTGAAAAGTGCTGTTACTTTTTCCTATATATTTGCGTACACACGCACGCGCACAAAACATATATAAATAGTTGTATGTATATTTTCAATTACACATTAGCATTCGTTGTGAAATCAAAATATTACAGACAAGTCTAATGTAAGTGCGATTTTTAATACGTAACATGCACAATTAGTTTATTTTCGTCTTCATTAGCTTAAATATCACTTTAGACAATTATAACATATTTCTTTCGAGTGACGATTTAGATACAAAAATAAGTTTTAAAGTCTTGATAAATCTTTTAATTAAAATGTTTGCATGATGTTCTAATTTTAAGAAAGAACAATCTAACAGTTGAAAGAGAAGCTTTTTTATATCACTGATAAAAATGAATTCTTGATTCACATGTATTTTTATTCTTGAATGCTATTTATTTTCATTTAAGTATAAAATGTTCTCTTCAATTATAAATGTTTACATCAATAATAAAGATTTACGCGATAATAAAGTGTATTTTATTCTTAAAATTGTACAATATTCTTGTTTCTAAAATCATTATATGATTCTAACAAACTCAATCGCATTATTTACAAACTATTTATTCTTGGATTAAGAATTACAATTTGAAAATTCGCCTGCAGGCGGCAATAGTATGTATAAGGGCAGTATATCTATAATTACCTCAGTAATATTAAGATATGGGTGTAGTGAATGACAATTGACGGTGGTTTTGTGAGTGAACTGTTCCATTCGTGGAACATATCTCTAAATGTGGTTCAATCATTAAGGATGGACGAAATATTCAGCTCGTCCTAATGTTTCTGTCAGTTATATTGCAAATGGGGATGCGCGAACAGTTGGCCGACTTTGTCACTGCATGATGTTGATGACGAAGAGGCACCTACAGAGAGGCAGATTTTCCGAGGCGGATTCGCGGATCTGCTATCCATAGTTAAATGGGTGAAATGAACAATGAATCCGTCGCGGCGGATCAGCCTGTGCAGCCAGCATTCTCTACCATTGTGACGAGGTTAATCGTTTATTTGCATCCTTATTTGCAATATGGCTAATGGAGATTGATAGAATGATCTCAGCATTTCACTTGCCTTTCAGTTACATTAATAGAGGATATAATTCAAGTTTGATTCAGTTTTTTCTTGGGAGCTTGTGCACATTAGGAGGCATGCTCTATAAATGTGGCACTTCATTTCACAAAGCTATCGTTACTTATTGCAGTATTGGTTTCTGTCATCTTGATGTTACTAAAAAGTATGAAGGTTTGAAATAAGTTGACAAAAAAAGGTCATTGAAAAAAAAATAATACTAATATAAGCATATTTAGTATTAAAAGAGTGCAATTTTATTCTTTTATTGAAATAAAATTTGTTTTGAACTAAGAATAAAATTTATTTTATTTTACAAATAATTTATTGTTAATCGGAAATTATTTATTCTTGGCGCTATTCTAAGCATAAAAATATTCTTGGGTTAAAGTATTTAATTTTATGCATTTCTTTAAGAATTTATTTTTTTGTGTAATAATATGGTACTCGGAGATCTTTCAAGTATTTATAAAAGAGATAAGTACAGAAACAATCACAGCAATAATATTATAATTTGCAAGATTTTCATCTTGATTTTATTTTAACAAAAAGAATTTTGAAATCTTTATATAACATGTATCTTTATATAACAAAATATAAATCTATCTGCAATTTCACTTTGCATTTGATTTTAACTATCTCATGAACTTCATCTCGAACTGATTTTTAATCTCGTAATTGATTCTTATATATATATATATATATATATTTTTTTTTTTGGGAGGGGAGGATTTTAATGAGAAATAAAAAGAGATATCTTTATTTGACATAACTATGTCTTTGTCACACAATTATGTCTTTGCCATATAAATTCCACTGAGCAATTAAATTAAAAAGTCATTTCACCTGACATCCTTGTTAATTATTTCACTTGTCATACTACTTTATAATGTTGTTATTAACGTGCGACATAAAAAAGCAAATAAACATAAAGAGGCGAGACCTTCGGTGCTGCAATCTCAAAATTTTTCAGCAGTGCATTTTTTGAATTCACAGAAAAGTCAATCGCGCAAAATGCAACTTCTTACTATACACAGGATATTGTACAGAAAATATACTGATTCCAAAGTTTTTTTTTCCCACGGAAAGATTAACTTAAGTTGGTTAAAGAATCTATCATTAAAACATAATAACATGGTAACATGGTAGAAAGAAACAAAGCATTACACTATATACAGCTCTACACTATATACGCATATACTGCACAAATATATCTATTTTTATTTCACATCGTGAGTCGTTTTACGAGTCAGAATATTTATGAGAGGAATTTCCTCCCGAATTATCATTGTGACAAAACGCGAATGGCCATTCGCGACCGGTATTCTTTCACCTTGTCGGGTATTCATTTCGTTCGGACGTTCGTGTATCGTGCAATTAATTCCACTAACGCTAAATACGGCAAACTGATGTCAGCCGTTTCAACCTGAACGCGAGAATTGCAGCTCGCGTGCGTCATACCGCTGAATTACTCTAGAAACCCCGTTTCCAGTTCGTCGCCCATTCAAACTCGTCTCGGTCCAGGACACGCTTTCGGCTATTAAAATTAAATGTTTATATAAAGTAAATAGGCGTAAGCGTAAAACATTGCTTATACGTTCCACGGAGAATGTTAATTGAATGAAATAATTAGGGAATTTCTCGAGCCATACATTATATGTATATACAATTAAAAGTATAATTATCAAAAAGAAA
>NW_012130118.1:1282342-1283538 GCF_000143395.1 Atta cephalotes | reverse complement strand
CATTCGATGAGTCTCAGCCGCAGATTATCTTTATATATTAATCTTCATATTGAAGCAAAAAATTAAAACCTCCCGCAAATGACGAGAATTTAGCTCGTAAACTGACATTTTCAATCGAGAATAACTTTATGACACAAATCGACTAATGTTTCTATGGGGTTATGTTGACAGATGCCCAAGTTTATTGTATGACGTCTATGATCTATTTATTTCGACCACTTACCGCTAAAACCATCTATAGGAAAACGGCGGAAGCGAAGTTGTACATCTAATAATAAGAGAACATGTTTTGGCTACTTTTCAGGCATCCTAAGCATGTAAAAAAATAAAAACAATAATCGTAAGTAAATTATGTCACTAAATTGTTGTGTCATCTATCTGCAAAATCTCTTGTAGCCAAATTTCACTCCATAACAAGAAAAACTCTTTTTCAAGAATGAGATTCCAAAAAATTTAGAAAGCAGGTAAATTTTCAGAATTTTTTAAATATTTGAAAAGAATCATTAATGCGATTGGTTGAGGAAATTGATATATAATTGTCTAATTATATTATGGCTGATTAAGCTGATTTGCTTCTATTTTCAGCGGTTCCTTCACAATCGTGTGCCTTCCGGCGAAGAATGAACACGCTCGGAAGAAAAAAGCGGAAGATCGAGAACGGTCAGCGAGGCAAGACAAATAAATAGGCTGCCGCGATAGCGTAAATAGTAACATAATACCACATAATGGGGGCATAACGCGCCACGGTAATGCCGTCAGTGCATCACCGTGAAGAAGTTATGGCAGGTCGGCTTTTGTCCGGCGCGAGTAAGCTTTAAAGTAGCGTTATTAAGCATCTCACGGGCGCCTTGGATCCCCCAACAGGATCATGTCCTAGGGCACTATCCTACTATCGTAGTGGATATAATCCAACAAGGATCGTAAATTCGCGTCCGAGACCCACAAGTCTCAGCTACACAGTGGACTTCTCGTAGCTTCATTCTCACAGAAGACTACAGATCTCGAACATCACGTTTTATTCCACAAGATAAATTCGCAAATGTCGGTTCCGTTTATTCCTTCATTTCTCATCTCTTTCTTTCTCTTGAGCTCTTGCTTATCATTTTATTTTAACAACACTTCTTCCCAAGATATTTATTTCTTATTAATCCAGAGAGAGAGAGAGAGAGAGAGAGAGAGAGAGAGAGAGAGAGAGA
>NW_012130118.1:1275374-1278159 GCF_000143395.1 Atta cephalotes | reverse complement strand
TATATATATATATATATATATATATTGTATATATTTAAAATAAAATAAAATATGTAGATTAGACGACGTCAAAGAATAAATATTAAACATTTTTTTTTGGTCTCTTTATATTTTCTTTGAGATTATTGCTAATATTTGCGTTCGCCTTTTGAAAATTGAGCTACGTATATGATGTTTAATAGAACTAAAAAAATTATTTTAATTCAACATTTTATATTTGTATTTCGATATTTCATTCGTATAAAATTTCTTATTAGGTGTACTTTTTTAAAAAAACCATATTCAGAAATGTTATTTAGAATACTCGGAATATTTTTATAATATATTCATGCTAAAAAAAGATATTTATTTCGAAGAAAATATCGTTGTAACATGCATTTACATCTATAGAATCTGAAATTAAACTGAAATAATAATTAATAGTTTCAATACTTGTTATAAATATCGAAAAATTATATGATTGATAAATATAAAAGATTATCTATAATTACTTTGTTATTTCGTACATCACAGAAAGGTGATTTCAATGTTAATTTTATCAACGTGGGATTACTACATAATAAATGATTTCGATAGCTTCCGTGTTCGAAGGGACCTTGTCACTTATGACGCAGGACCTTGCGTTGCTTTTAAATTAGTCATGTTAAAAAAAACATTATGGTTTGTTTAATTTTAATATGGGCCGTTCTCCGAGTATCAATCAATTGCGAGATTGATCAGCAAAAAGTCGACAAAACCTTTATAAGTTATTTGCTGAGCTCTGAAAGAGAATAAAAAAAAATTAAATCCTTTTAGAATTTATGATTTTATTAGCCTTTTGAAATATTATAAAAAGATTAATTAATTTGTCATGCACAATACATATTTTCTTGCAATAATCTAATCTAATAATTTGTCATTATTTATTATTATTTATACTATTATCTATATTATATCATTTATCACATTATGTAATTTAAAAATTGAGGATAATCTTTTTTTGTAATAAACTATTTCTAATTAAAAGATAAATTTATTTTTATCTTTTCAATAAGTGTTTTAAGCATTTGCGATAAAAATAACAAAGGCAATATAAAGCAACTGAAATAAAATATAAAAAGGATTCAACGACAGAGAGAGAGAGAGAGAGAGAGATTCAGATAATTCGCAAGTTTAATAAATTTCTAATATCCAGAATAAAAATTTTATGCAAATATATAAATCGAGAAATAAAAGAAACCTTTTATATATAAAATTAAATACACAAATATATACCAAATAGAAATACGTCATCAATTCGATAGAAATTGAGAAAGTCCCCTAACTTATAGGTTTTTTTCTAATTTTTTCCTTGTGTCATCCGACATTCGTGAGATAACATTATATCTCTAGTATAAACTAATGTTTGATTACGGCAAAATCTTTACACGTGTCCCACATTCGATACCGACAATGAAGAGTCGAATAGTTATGCGAATATTTTTGTCCGTCGAAATTACATCGACACTGTTCCCCTACCTTCTCTCTATACTCTTTTCGCTTGCATTGGAGCTCAGGAGAGAGACGAGGACGGCGATAGGAAGTTGCCCGTCATGCAAGATTTGGAAAACCCAAAGTAATCGACCTTGAAGCGGCCGGTCCGTAGGTCTGCCCCGCCGCGCCGGCAGAGGAGAGAAATGACCATCTCTCTCTTCGATATGCGGCAAGAGAGAATATCTGCATCCCGTGAAAGGGAACGGTGAAGAAAAAAAACGAACAAAAAAAGACGGGGAGAGAAAGAGGAAGATGAGGAGGAATGGTTACACCTCCAGTTGTAAGACGACTGTGAATAGCTCGATGAGTGAATATAACTCGTCGAGATCAGAAATACGAAGGGAGGGATAAAGAAAGGAGAAACAGCACGTTGCAACTCTCTTTATAAGAATATTTTATTATTATTATTATTATTATTATTATTATATTATATCTTACATACGTAATACGTATAAACACGTCACGAACAAATTAAATGTTACTGCAAAACTTACTCAGTTAAATAGTAATAAAAATTTTAAGGTGATAAATATATTGTATAATAAACAATCATAAATATTTCAGAAATAAAGAAATGAAACGTATTAGAATAAAGTAAGTACACTTTTCATTTTACTGAAGTTTATTATAAAAAAAAAATAAAAAGATGTACCTTTCATCTTTTCCGAAATAATATTTATCTGAAAATTAAATGAATCTAAAAGTAAATTAAACGCCTTTTCAGTTAGAATGCATTGTTTTATATTTAAAAAGATTTAAAAGTATTACACTTAAAATAATTATCAAGTCTACAAATTTAATTGATATCTAACACTCATACAAATTATAAATCTGGATAGTTTCGACTAATTTTTATTCTAAATTATTTTATTATTTTAAACTAAAAATTGATCGACATTTTTTTCACTTAGATATTGGTATAAGTAAATAAAAAATGATTTCTTCGTAACGATTAGATGCTCTTTCGCACAATTTATTACTTCATTATAAGAAAACTGATAAGATTCCAGACATCGAATGGCAGAAATTAAACTAGTTGATATATTACTTAAAAGACATCGATATTTTTTTCTTTTTTCTTCCTTATGCAAGTAGCATTCCAATCGCACGCGTGGTGACGACGCCGATCAAACCGTTATGACATAATTTATTCGGTAATAAGTGGCGATCCGAAGCGAAGCGAGAACGAGCAGAGGGGCAAACATCCGCGCTACATAGAATAACGATGATAATGACGATAATTACGGGAGTCTTTCTCTCTCTCTCTCTCTCT
>NW_012130118.1:1268147-1272708 GCF_000143395.1 Atta cephalotes | reverse complement strand
CGCGCGCGCGCTCTCTCTCTCTCTCTCTCTGTGTGTGTGTGTGTGTGTGTGTGTGTGTGTGTGTGTGTGTGTGTGTGTGTGTGTGTGTGAGAAATATTCCAAATTTTCTTCTTAAATTCTTTGAAGTAAAATTTCACTTCAGAGAATTAATAAATCATTTGTTTAATAGCAATTAAATATTTACTAAATACAAAGATATATTTATTTAAATAATCTTTTCTTTATTAAATAAATATTTATTCAAGTAAATGTTTATTTGTACTATTCAATTAAATTTATTAAAATTTAGTACATTTTAATAGATTATGGCAGGTTTTTGCCTCTCGCGAATGTTATTTTTCTGTGATATCGCCCCCGTAATGTACACGTAAGATTACACCATAACGAGAGCATTCTCTTGCGATATCATAATAAGGTACATAGCAAAAATACTCGCGCGTATGAGCGACACGGGGGGCGAGCAGAATTGCAAAGAAAAAATAAAAGAAGAACATTGCGTCGATACTTCCGATGTACAAGACATAACATCGCTGTTTACGGCACGTAGCGACGACACGGTAACTCGCATTCGTAAATGCATCCTCAATATCTCGCAACGTTTCTACAAAATTACTGGCTGTAACGTGATTTTATCGAGATGCTATTCGTGAAATGACGGCGGAGCACAACATCGACAAACTTGTCACACAATAAGCAAATGCAAAATCATTTTTTGTTTTAGAAAAGCTGCGCCCTTATCGTCTCGCATTGTAATGTAAATGAGAAATCGCCGAGTCCGATCACGATTTATCGGTCTCCATACATCTTAATATAGAATCCTAGATTTAAAATAGATTTTAAGCCAGCACTTATATCGGTTATCACCTTCGTGGCGGAGATCTCTCTGGGCTTTTCAATTACTTGACACATATTAACACAATACACACATATACACAGGAATATAAATAATGTAATCTAGCATTGTGCAGAATTGAATTGAAACAGAATGTGTAATTATATACGGTTATGTGTGATTATGTACGATTTCGAAATAAATTAAATGTAGCTTTTTTCGTCCATATTAAATAAAGGAAAAAAATACCGATCACTTAATGTTCTCCAACCTCATTTGCAGCCATCGCGATGAGTAACATGTAATTATCATTAAAAATACAATCTTACAGTCGATTAGCCCTTGGGCTATAAGTATGGATGTTTAGTGTTGTGTTGACGATTACGGCAATTGGAACACAACTATCTTACCGGAGATCGATTGCCTATTCTATATCATGAAAATTCTATATCATGAGAAATGAAAGTCTTGACTTTCATCTTTTAGAGAACGCACTACAAGATACAATTATGATAGTCGATTTCCGACAGATTTCCGAAGATAGGAATCTCTGGCAGAAATTGGATAGAAACTATGGTTATCATTCTTCTCAAGTTAAGAATTCATCACTAATAAAATATTTCAATCGTTTTGTTATCCGAAGCGTTTTTCAACGTGAAATTTGCAATAGCATGGTGGTGAATTCTTTGATGAAGCGCAGACCAACAGACGGGTCGCGCAAAATTCGCGGCGAAAGGACTCTGGCGTTCCTGGAACACGTCGCGCTACTGCAAACCATTGCAAACCACTGCAAGCCACTGCAAGCCACTGCAAGCAATGGTGCGGCGGATAGTTATTCTTGCAGAGCAATACCAAACGGTTCTTTCTCTCTCTCCTTTTCCTTTCTTTCTTTTTTTCTTTCTTTCTCTCTACACAACCGATTGTGCGATTGTCCTCACGGTATATACCCAAGGTATTATAATGGATTCGAGCTAAGGGCACATATTGAGATATCAGAGTACGCGGCCATGTATCGGTAATGGCCTCCCGTTCTGAGAATCCGCCTCTGTGTATTCACGCCAGATAGATACGCGTGTGTCGTCATCCTCTCACTGCCATTTGTTACCATCGATCGATTTCTTATTCTTGTTTCTTTTTTTTAAAGTCTTTAGATGTAGTCGAAAAAAACATGCATAAATCAATTATATATATTATTTTGAATATATAAAGTTTATGTTGATTTTTAGGGAACAAGACAAAATATCACATAAAAATTGAATTTCGGAGCATTATAACTAAATAAATAAGTACAATAATTGCTTGGTACGAAGATAACAGTTTTTTAATTGAATTATGAAAAGCGCGTATTTTGAAAAGAATCTTTTTTCCATTTTTTACACAAGTGTTTTAAAGCGACCTTATTATTTTGTTTTATCAAATTCTCTCTCTTTATTTACAAATAGCAAAAAAACTTGAATGCGTTATTTTTCTTATATGACGTCACGATTCAATATGGCCGCAGTTTCTTGGGAGTCTTAATGTAACTATTGTCTGACATTCCATCAAAAAGAATGAGAATATTTAGCCTAAATATTAATAAAAAATATTTCATGTATGCAATTTGTGAATCTAAAAGTGTAAGCACTGTAAGCGACGCTCCCGTAGATAATCCAGTTCACTCTAGCAATAATTATTCGTCTCCTTTCTTTCTTCCGACACTCATTTAAAATAATGAGCACTAATTATTGCCACATTCCCTAACGAAAGCGGTACATTATAAAATTATCATCAAAGTGTTTTCTTCTTTTTCCGAAACTCTAACTTTTATGTGAAACGTTTCTTGTACGTTACGCGCGGTCGACATTTCCCAGTGAATGAAGCTCGTCAAAGTCAGACGGTGCGTCACACAGGAGATACCGTTGCATGTGAATGCACCGCTGCTGCAGGTTCACGCATAATTTTACACAACGAAGCTTCATTCTCAAGCTCTGAGAGATGTCTGATACACGTTATATTCTGCATATCGTGTGTAAAAGATATTACTTGTATGTAATATCAGAAATCGTAATATTCCTGCTTTCCCTTATTACATACCGCAAGCTTTCGCACGCGTGACGCGCGAAGCGTATTATGTATAAACAAAACTACTAAATCTTAATACATATTTCTTTGACTACCTACTAAAGTATTTCTTTGAGTACCTACTAAAGTAAACATTTACTTACGCAGTAATAAATAAATATTTACACAGGAAAATGGTATTTAAAAAATTAATGGTTTTTGCACGGAATAAATATATATGTTTACATTTTGTAAATATTTAGTTATTGTAGAATTATTCAAAGTAACAAGTATTTGTTAAAATTTAGTTGTAATTTACACTTAAAAAAAAAATACTTTTCTTATCACTCCTTTACAATTATTACAGCGTCACGTATTGTGAAATTGTATTGCTTCGAACTGTATAATTGCTTTGCCGTAACTTTCCTATGAAATATTTCTTTTCTATTTAGTTCATTGTAAAACGATTACGTAGGCTGTTTTATTTGCAATTTGCGATTAACTGATGTTTCGAAAAAGAGATTCACGCACCGGACTTTCACACTCCTGGCAATTAGCCGTCCGTCGTAACTGTCGATCGTATACGTTTGTTCCATTCCCATCGCAGACATAAATTGCAGATATAACGCTTACTCGTGTCGTACACGCGGACATACTTGAATTTTCTGATATCGACGTAAGTGTACGATTCTCATAAAGAGGCAAACCGGAGCGATAAAGAGCAGCTAGGAGAAATGGAAAACGGTCACGAGTGTGCACGGCATCGAGAGTATCGTAAATCACTATCGACCCATTCTATTCAAATGAAACTCGTGTTCTCCCTCTCGACGATGCCTCTCGCGCTCTTGTTGCTTCTGCAAACCTTCCTGGTATCTTAAGAATATCTTCTTTTGCCTCGGAATCGCATTGTTAATGAGATGTAAGAAAAATTTATATTTCAAACTACTCTACCTTCGTAAATATATTATTAATGTTTACTCATATAGAATCAAATATGTTAATATTGTAAAGTTCGTAAATCCTTTTATATACCTATACTGAGAAAAAATATAATCAATTTTAATAAATATTTAATTGAATACTGGCAACTAAATATTTATTAAATATAAAAACATATTTATTTGATACAAGAAACATTAATTTGATTTAACAATCATTCTTTTTAATGAACAAATATTTATTTATGGTAAGTAAATGTTTAATAAAACTAAATATTTATTAAAATTGACTATTTTTTTTTCTCAATGTATATTTTCTAAACCGCTTGTTACTGATTATGTTACATTTCAAAATTAAAAAACAGCTATATTTTTTATCTAATATATTATACACATTTTTCTAATTATTAGAATTATAATAATATTGTTATAAAAAATAATTTTATTGTCGTCTGCTAATAACGTATATACATACTAATCTTCTGTAAAATTCAGAATATCGCATGTATATAGTGTTAAAGAATTTCCAATTCTTTTTTCTGTGTATGTCTTCTTCAAAAGATACCAATAAAATTAAAAGAATTTTATAGATTCGGAGATATAATAGGTTGCAGGGATAGTTAATAGCTCATCGCGTTCAACCAGTGCAGTGTAAAGTGTCGTTAGAGAGAAGAAAAAGAGAAAGAAAGAAAGAGGGAAAGACGTGAGGGAGGAAAGGAGACATCGAAAACTCGTTCATTAAATGTGTAGT
>NW_012130118.1:1261831-1267951 GCF_000143395.1 Atta cephalotes | reverse complement strand
TATATATATATATATATATATATATAGAGTATAGTGACTTGCTCCGTATGTAGGCAACTCGCGGACAGAAGAAGCGGAGAAGCGGCCTAACGGTAAAGTCACGTACTGAAGAAACTCGGTTGCCGCAGCGGTTACCCACGTACATACACATAGAATCACGTAGCCACGCGTAAATACCACAGCGTACGCAGCATAACCGAGGCGAATAGGAAGAAAGCGCGATTACGCTTCTAAATGATCGAAGGGAGCCGCAAATTAAGACTTCTAGAAATATTTTTTTCCTACGTGTGCGCAGTCAGTTAAACGGGACTAGAAATTAAATGCGAATAAAGCATTAACGATGCTTGACATTTCCAATTTTTTTTTTAAAAAAAGGAAAAAAACGACAAAAGCGTTTAATCATGCAGCTGTTTTGCTGCAAAATTTGATTTTTACATAATATAACTTGTAAAACTTATTTATTTTTTATCTATCTAAATAGAGTGCTAAATGTACTGTATACTTTCGTGCGACATCCTTACTAACAATTCTTGTCAAATTATTAACATCCGAGCAGGAAAAAATTAACAATAATGAGTTTTAAATATATTGTTTTGCAAAAAAAGAACCAATTATAACAATCAGTAAATTTGTACAGTTTCATATATCTTAATTTTTATACATTGATAAATTGTACGAGTACATTTTTAATTATAACTTAAGTAGAAAAAAACATTATTAATATTTAGATGTGTTTCCATTTATCATAAGCCAGAGAATTTGAACAGAGAATCGGAACGAATGAAAAACAAATGACTATGAGCGAATAATCAATCTTTAAAGCATGAGTGTATAAAAGGGGAAGGGATAAGCTTTTCCCGGCATAATAAAACAATAACATTCAAGAGAGATTGCAAGGAACGGCTACGAATAAAATCGTTGAAGAAATGCCAAGTGTCTCTTTATATCGATGAGAAAAATCGACAGTTAGTATTATCACTTCTATTTCCTCTGTTGAGAACGGGACGTGCACCGTGAAGTAGACTCCTACGTAATGTGCTTAGAATGTATAATAGACTTGGGACTTGTTTTTGCGTGTGTTATGACATTTGTAGTTGTGACAAGTTTAATCGACAGAAAAGAAGTAAAGGCACAGAAACGATGACAAATTACTTCAATGATCGAGCCTGGCCGCGATACTCCTCGGACTATATTTAGTCATACTAATAATGATAACCAATTAAGTTTACCGCATAATATCGGATTATTCGAAAAGTTCGTGCCGACTAACCTATATAATTTAATAAATGTATACTAAAATTTAAATTTTCTGCGTTTCAATTTTCTTTCAACATCGGCACGAACTTTCCGGACAACCCAATACGATTATAGCGAAATCAGATAACAAAATTCGAGATCATTCTGTATCTAACCACAAATTCCGACCAAAATAAACGCCCCTTAGTGCTATATGACATATTCACGCACGTAAAGAATTTTAATTTAATCGATTTTTAGCTGATTACTACGATTTTCTTCTACATGTCTAACACGCGCGTTTGTAGCTAGTCTGTAAGACATAGTTCGCTATATATGCGAGATGTGTAATTGGAACATACGCAGCGGTACTCTATAAAGCGTGCTATAATAAAGAAACAACACGTAGCCGCTTCTTTATTGTTTCCTCCACCGATCAACTGGCAGCTAAGTAGGTACTTATTCAGTCTCCTCACATCTCTCCGGATACGCATCGCTCCGCGACGGCTATTGCGATCGCGGAATCCGGTCAATTGTCGGGATATATCAGACTGTATTTACTCCCTTATGATTTCCCGTATACAGTTAATCCAGTATATCTTGCCCCCATATGATGGCATTAACCGTAAAACGCCGTAACCAGCAACGTGTCAGAGGTGCGCGTGAGTGAGAATATGTCTTTTGGGAAAATTTACCTTAGAAAATTTAAAACTTACTATAGAAAAAATTTAAGAAATATGAAAGGTCAATTTGGACATTTTTAACTTTTGCTTACAGTAAGTAACTTACTTAAAACTTATTTAAGAAAAAGTAAAACTTAAAAATTGTAAAGAATATATATTAACTGCAATTTTGAAGTTTTCTTTAAGATAATAATTGTGAAATCACAAATTTGTTCAAATTTCAATGTAAATTTCCTTTATTTAGAAGGAAGCTCGTAAAAAAATTCTTTCATTAGAATTAATTTAGTGGCAATGTCGCTTATCCTTATTTAAAAATTTAAAAGCACTTAAAAAATTATAGTGCACACAGTGGAAATAATAAAATCTTTGATTTTTCCAAGATTATTTTAAAGTCAGTCTTGAGAGACTTTAAAAAATTCTTAAGTTATTTTAATTTAAACTTTTACACACTTGAAAAAACTTGAAAAATTATTTTTAAAAACGTTCACTTCATTTAAATTAAATTTTTTCAAAGAGTAACGCACGTATCTTTTATTCGACCACGTCCTCGTATACGTCGGCTAATATGACCCTTGCAATTTATGATATAATTTATGTATATATATCCCGACGGGAATATTTTAATCCTCGTCTGCGAATTTAAAGAGTGCGCGAATTTAGAGAGTTTCTATTATGATCTTATCTATGATTGTTAAAAATCGAAGAACTTCTGTAAGCTCAAATTCGAAAACAAACAAATAAGTTTAGAGACGGAGTTTTAGCATTTTCGAAAATTATGTTATTTTACATCGTTATGAAGAGTCAGTCAGAGAAACTTGTCGCTCGACTGAAGATTAATTCTATTCAATAGTAAGAAAACTTCTACTCAAATAAGAAAAAAGAAAAAAGAGACGTCTATGAGAATCGTCGAGTGCCGACTGCATATGTTAATAAACTATCTCGAAGAGACATGGTATGAAAGCGGTAAACACTTTAACGACAAGACAAAGGACATTGGAGTGGAATGGTTGTTGTAAAAACTGTAAGTTCTCAAGAGGAGTTCATCAAGAGTGTGTCTTTCACACGAAAAAGTCAAAATGACTTTATATTGACGACATGAAAATCAATATGATGATTATTTTGTTTGTTAGAAAATTTGTTTATTGACGTTAAGAATCAAAATAAAGTCATTTTGATTTTTTTGTTGACTTTTTATGTGCTTCCTGGACGTAAGTATTTTTAATAATGAGAATCGAGCAAGGTTCATTATGTTGAGAGGTAAAAGACAGATTTTTATTTATAGGGCGATACACTCGACGATTATTTATGCACATTGATCGAATGAATTCGCGGATATCGTTTCGCACTGTACGATAAATCGTAGGAACAACTCACACGTGGCATTTCTCGGAGAAACGCTTTCTTTTTTTTTTAATTTTCTTTTTTTTTTTTCATGCAAGAGCGCATAAGCTGCGCGACTTGGCTTTCTCGATGGGAACCGAGAGGTATCGAAGGGGGCAATCGACCTTTGAAACTGCCTTTCGAAAATCCAAGTGCTCTCGCTTTGCCTTGCCTTGTTCTACCTTGCTGTGCCTTGCTTCGCCAAGGAGATTCGACCTCGCTCGATTTACCTCGCGCAACATGGATAAACGCAGCAAACGGAGAAAGAACCATTGCGATTTGCGTCAGTAACGGCCACCCACGTGTACAAGCGCCGCCGAACGCTGATTAATGTCCTCGATTTCGAGCCTGAGATCGATCCTAGATCGTAGATCGCGGGCGCCGACACGCAACCCAACATCGCTCTTGCGAGGGCTGGCTTGGAGAGATTGCGCAACTTGCGACTTATGCTCCGCTTGCGTTAGCAATATCGGCGACCTTTCATGTCCCTTAAGTACGAGAGAACGGTACTGCACAGACGCGCGCATTCAGCTAAACCTGGTTTGAACTGGCCTGACACATATCGCAAACCTTCCGACAGATACTACGCAATGTTGAACATTTTTTTAAAACTACATATCGAGATCTTGAAAACCCTGAAAATTTCATCCTTAAGCGATAGGAAAATAGTGACTTTCCACAGACAAGCTTGCATTAGAATTAAACGAATTACTTCGAGTAATAATTAAATGTATCTCTTACGTTATTATACTAAATACCAAATATAAGAACATAAGTTTGTTAAATTTCACATTTCTTTAACTATTTATTTATTTATCACAATTATTCGAAAATGAAAAAGCTGTAGACAATACCAGAACATTTAATTAGAGAAATTTAAATCTTTGAATTTAAACTCGGTAGAGAGAATTTTAATTTACAGATAATCTCAAGTTATTAAGAGAAATAAATGTGCAAATAATAATTGGAATAGTTGATGAGATGATAATGAAATTAATTTATAAAGCAAATTTAAACGGGATTTTCATTATAAATAAAATATAAGATCCTGCAAAGTCAAAACCGCACAAAGAAAAAGAAGAAAATGAAAGGATATAAAGGAAAGACACGATGTCGCAGTTCCAAGAAAACCAAGAGGGTTGCCTTGGGTCCTCGAATAAATCGTTTCAATTCACTCGCGAAAATATTTCTCGCCATCAAAGACACGCTCTACCTCCAACTCCGATGTTGTATACAATAAAATAGTGAATTTTTATCGTAATAAATACCAACAACCGCTTCAGTTTCTAAAAACAAAGAATTTAATTGACGTTTAACGTTTCCTGAATAATTTATGTACATATTATCAGTGAGTGTGGGAACAGAAATATCTCTGAATAGCTTTAATAACGTGTCGTATTTTATCTATCTATTTTATAACTTTCCTCATGCATGTAACAGCACGTGCAGTACACAATGCAGCCTAGAAAACCTTTAAAGTAGTTTAAAACGATAAGAACACCTAGTATTTTTTTCACGAATATATTTCACATTTGTTTCAATGATAGTCCCACCGACTGTCATCTTTTCTTACAACTTTTAACATTAAGTGCCTTGTTCGCGACATCGGAACCTGAACTATACTCGAATCGAAAGTCTGATTTCAGGTAAAATCCAGATAAAATACTACAGACGATGGCAATGTGAACGAACGATGATCAAGTCGAAGGTTATAACCGGTCGTTATTTAAAATCAGAGCAGATCTTAGTGAGGTGACAGTTGTGAGTTTCGTGACATCGACAAAGATGGAAGGAAGAGATGAGAGAGAAAAAGAGAAAGACAGAAAGAGAAGAAGTCGAAATCGTAAAAATATCGTACGGTGGAAACGAGTCTGGTGCAATTACTACGAGGCTGGCTATCCTCGAACCAGGAACGAGCGACCAACCACGCCCTCGCTAATGCGAGTCCGCGCGAGACAGGATTTCGAATCAACTTGGCAAGGACGCCTACTATATACAATGCACCCGCGGCACAAAGACCAGCCCCGCTACTGACATTTTTTAATTACACCCTGTTTACGCGGTCGAGACTCAGATCGCCAGCGGCATGCTAGTATTGTCCAGCTATCGCCGACAATAAGTTTCGCATGATATGAGCACGTGCTTCTCGGTATCGGCAACCAAAAATTCTCATAACCTGAACAAAGATCGAAGGTTTCATTCTTTCGATCGGAACGACAAGTTTAAATTCATCTCTCTCTTATTCTATAGCTTTTAAGGAAATCTTACAGTTATCTGTTTTTTACCAATTATTTCTCAAATAAGTATTTTTCTAATTTTGCCTTCTCATATACAGATTTAAAAAATTTTTTCCACAATCAAAGTAAAATAAACGGTAATGTAATCCAAATCGATCAAGTTGATGCCAAAAACTTATGAAAAAAAATTGGGAAATTACAGTTTTATCATCAGCTTCTGGCTTCGATTCATAATAATATTTGTTTCATATATAAGTTTGTATGTATAAAACAATTTTGATTTGGAATAGGAATTACCATACATGATCAAGCAATGTTGAGTTCTTGAAATTATAGACTTAGATATCTATGAAAGATTAGTTGAAAAATTTGTACGTATGTATAATGCGATATTGATGTAGTAGTGTATAGTGATGTGTGATGTCACTGACACGTAAATATATCGTTACATTGTTGTTGTGCAGATTTTATATGATAAGATAGCTACGCAATATGATAATATAACCGACACTGTCGTGAAAAATTATACAATAGTAGTTTTGGCAACGGTTGATTTATATATATATATATATATATATATATAA